>NC_048916.1:6052454-6139246 GCF_011077185.1 Oxyura jamaicensis | reverse complement strand
GTCCATGAGGGAGGAATTGGGGGTCCCAGGAGAGGGAATCGGGGGGCCGGGGGGAGGACCTGGGGGCTCCGGGGGGAGGAATTGGAGGTCCCAGGGGAGGTCATGAGGGGCTGGGGGGACAAATTGAGGGTTCTGGGGGGAGGACTTGGGGGTCCTGGGGGTCCCTGACAGCGACGTTGCCCCCTGTGCCCCCGCAGGGAGAGGTGTGCTCCGCCATCACCAGCAAGTACAGCGAGTTCCTGCCCAGCGCGCGGAGCGCCGAGGAGCTGGTGTCGCAGGTGGACGGGCTGTCCGGCAGCATCGAGCTGCTGAGGGCCGGCATCGAGGAGCAGGTGGGAGCTGCTGGGCTTCCCCAGCTGCTGGCAGCTTCCTCCAGTCCCACGGCACATCTGCAGGCTTTCCCCTGCTGTGCGCAGGGGGACAGGTTTGGGGGACACGGGCCTGAAGGCTCTGGATGGCATCAGCCCTAAAAAACGATGGCATGGGCGTACATCCCATCTGGGGTGTGCCTGAGTGTAATTAGGGGGTTGTTGGTCGTAGTTTGCTTGTTGTGCACTTGGAGAAGTGTGTCGCACGTCTCCAGAGGACAGAGAAGGAGCGGCGTGGTTGCATCGCGGTAGGGTGTGATGCAGTGACAGACGGGCTGAGTGTTGGTCCCACGGGGATCTGGGGCAGAGAGGGCAGTGATGGGTACCACCCAGATCATGGTACGTGGCCATGCACGTGCACTCAGCCATTGAGGAGAATGTGAGCAGGCCCTGCAGGCTGGGCCCTCTCCGCTTTTGTGCTGCTTTGGTTGATTCCAACATGACCTGAAGGAGTGCCATGTGGTATTCTTCACAGAAAAGCATGGTGTGTTAATAATGTAATGAAAACCAATCTGATGTAAATAAAAGGTAATAAACAGCAGCAGTTACACACATACACACACAAAATCACGTTAACTAAAAATCATGTTAACTAAACCAGGTTAAAATAAAAAGCTTCAATATCTAGCTTCGGGGTCATACGGTACCAGCACTATGTATGAGGTTCTGGTACCAGCCAAGTCATGTTCACTTTGTTGGAGTTACTTTTAGCTTTGGAGACCCTAAAGCCAAGTGTTTCCCATGATCTGGGGTTCTGAAACATTGCTAATTGAGTTAGCTTTTGTCTCACTTCAGATGATCATGCATTTAAAATGGCTTTGTTAAAAGAATGCTCAATTCTTTTTGATAGCCTTTTGATACTGAGTTTCCTTCCAGTGCCCTGACAAAACCTGTCATGTATTAAAAAAGGAAACCAGTATGGAAGAGTTTCCAAATTAGAAGGATCTTTCTAGCAGGGAGTAAAATGGAAGGCCATAGAAACTGAAGACAAAGTCATTATCAAATGCCAGAACAGATAACGTTAACAGTGAGGTCTTTCTCACCAAAGTGCTCAGTTAACAGAAATACTTTATATCTCATTGTTGTCACTTTTAAGAGGAAATCTATTAATGTTTGGCTGCTGTCTGATGAAAAATTTCTTATTTTAGGTTCAACGAGACCTAAATGTTGCAGTTGCTGAATTTACTGAATTGAAGCAGCAGCTGGAGCGAGACACACTGGTTTTGAGTATTCTGAAAAAGCTACAAGAGGTGAGGAAGGGATGTGGATGTGAGGGTGCATCGTAAAATCATTAAGTGGTGGTTGCTGCTCAGTCTGTGGCTTTATTCTGGGCTTCTCTTTTGCATAACCAACTATAACTTGTGTGTCTACCTTGTTTAAAATTACGTAGCCTAATAGCAGATATGCTGTTACATACAATCCTATTTGGTTGTTGCAGTTTGATACAGCTATTAAAGAGTACAATACTGCATTGCTGGAAAAGAAGTATGTTGTAGCAGCTCAACAACTGGAAAAGGTAATGGCTTTTTAAGCATGTGTCAAAATTCTTGGAAAATACTTTCAATAAATTTCACAAGGTGCTTTTCATTGCCCGGGGCAACAGTTACCCATGTTTTGTGTTTGACCTTTACCACCAGGCACGGAGCAGCCTGAAAATGCTGGAGTCCCGCAAGGGCTTTGAGCTGAAGATCCTGAAGGCGCTAGGCACAGAGCTCACAGTGCAGACACAAAATATGCTCTATCATCTAGGAGAAGAATGGCAGAAATTGGCTGTATGGAAGCTTCCTCCTACAAAAGGTTCTCACAATTCTAGTTCATTGCACTATTTTTGCTTCGCTGTTTGAAATAAGCCTGGTTTCAAGCACCTGCAAGATAGGAAATACAGTAATATTGTTGAATTAAGGTTGGTTTAAGGAGAAATTTCCAAAATTTTTGTTTTGACTGTATGTATTCTCCTACTAGGGTAGTTTTCAGAATACTTTATCTTCTCTGATAGGTTTTTGGCTGCTACTTTTGTTGCAGCTGCTCTAGAATTTGTTTGTTGGTGTCTTCATTAAAACGCAATCTTTTCCTTTGATCGGATTTGACTTGCAATGGGGACAAGCAGGGTGATTGTTACTAAACACCATTCGATTTCACAGCAACTGAAATAAGAATTCTGCAGATTTGTCCTGTACTGAAACACATGCTATTTGGTACTCTCTTCTGATGCTCTTTTATAGGAACTTAGTTTTGTGGAAATGAGGAGAGGTAGCATATTGCTTTAGTTACCAGCTGAGGAATGCAGTAGGCTCTCAGATCTGCTCTATCTCAGACCACATTCTAACCGATGTTTCTTCCTTTTCTCTAGAAAGTAGCAGCCTGGAGTCAGTGATGCATTCCGAATTGCACTTGTGTACGCTGCCATCAAAAGAGGAAGAGATTGCTAGCCAGCCTGTTGCTTCTGTGCTGCAGGCATTTGCTGTCCTAGGAGAACTGCGCACCAAGCTTAAAATTTTTGGTAAGACAGACCCTGGATCCACATAGCTGTTGCAGCCTGACTGGATATGAGTTCAGGCTTGTTTTACGATGGATATTGAGATCCAGTTCACTCCAGTCATACAGTGGGAGATGTCTTTGTTGCTTTGTGTTTCCCACTGAGTGTGAGGTGAATCCTCTGGTTTTTACGATACGAAACTGTCCAGACTTACTTATCTTTTCCTGTCATGTTATTCTAGTATACTGTTTTGATCTGTGGCTTTGTGGTTTCATGGTCTGATTAAAGGGTTTAAAGGGCTTTTCCAGTTAAAGCTTCCTTATCTACAAAGACCAAGACTGTTGGTTTTAGTCACCTTCTGGGCTTTTCCGTTCTCAGGTGTTGGCAAGAAGTAATCAGGAAGCACGGCAGATGCTAGGACAGGATTTCATGCCTCTGGCATTTTAATTGTTCATTTTACATCAAATACGCAGCTCTTTGTTAGGCCTCCGTATGTGTTTTACAGGAGTTAAGTGGTCTGTAGTGAAACCAAACCCAGCATTTTACCTCATGAATGTTCTCTGATACAGCTAGTCTAGACAATGGTTCTTCCTCATCACTTGAAGAATCTCTGCATCCAAAATACTGCCAGTTGGGCCTTACTGGAACTCCTGCTATAGGAAAACATATATTTTTTTTCATATCTTAGGCCAGTTGTTGCTGAAATACATCCTCAAGCCGCTGATTTCATACCCATCTCTTCAGCCATTCACAGAAGAACTGTCAGATGTGGTCATCCTACGTTTTAAGTGTGAGGAGCCTAACTTGGATCATTCCTCTCCTGTGGAGGTTTTTGACAAGATCAAGCTCATTCTGGAAGTTCTCCACAAATACCTGCTGAGTAGGTAGTCCCTCTCTTTGGGATTAGAGTGACTTGCTGGACAGCACCTTGTCCATGTAATGGGAGTGGAAGCTGTCTCGCGTAGCTCCTTGTTAAGCAGTATTGAATTATCTGTAAGATCTAAGCAGCTTTTAATGTTAACTTGCTGTGCTGTGCTCTTGGGTACCTTATCAAACTGGACTTAACAGTGAACAAGTATCTGTGAAACATTTGTAATGTGAAAATGAAGGAGAAAAGTATTTTGGCTCAAAGGGATCAAGGAATTAAATTTTTGGTAAATGATCTCTCTGATTAGACCAGTCACTTCACTGAAGATCTGTGCATGCCTCAGGTCTGATCGGTGAAAGTCACGATGCAGTCCCCCGGTCAGCCGGTCACATGCAGGATGTTCCACGGGCTAAAAACTGGTCTGGGCTTTGCAAGGATTTCATGAAATAAACATGCAGGGAAAGTGGGCTCCGTGTAACCATAAATTCAGTTGTCTTTTGATGGGGACGGAGGTTGTTCCACAGTCACAGCACATGGTTAGGGTATGAAGAACATCTTTATAAAATTATGGAACAGTTGAAAGAAGCTTTTTTTACAGGAAGGACTGAATGAAATAGTGGAGGGTCATGTCCAGGAAGCAGGCATATTAAAATCCGTTTCTGTTCTCTTGAATTCAGATGTGCCAGTCGAACAGTGTGTGGAAGACAAAAAGGAGTGCAGAGTGACACTGGCAGAACTGCTGGGTGATATGATATGGGAAGAGTTATCAGACTGCCTCATTCAGAACTGCCTAGTGAATTCAATCCCAACCAATAGCAGCAAACTAGAGCAGTATATAGAGGTAGGCATCAAATACTTTCAAATTTTTATAGTGGAAATGCCACATGGCCAGCTAAAAAAGAAAGCTGTCTTTTGCTAATCTAGAACTGTGTACTTCTCTCAGGTAAACCATGGCTTGTTTTTCCTGTCCTATTAATGGTGCAGGGTCTCTGATCCAAGGACCTCAGGCCATATTTAAGACGTGGAGTTTCTCTGTTGTGTGACATAAGGCTCTTGTGTGAGCCTCTGTAAGAGGCTGAAGAGGTCTTTTACATGCTGATCTCTGGCTTCCTGTGAATGAACTGCTGTGTTTGAATTTGTTTTTTTATTTTTTTATTTTTTTGTCTAGTGATCACAGGGTTTTCTTGTGTAGGCCACTTTTTAAAAAATATCTTAATAATAGTAGTATCTTTACCGCTAGTGAAGAATGCCAAAAGATCCTTTTCCTGGAGAGGCAGCTGTATGAAACAACAGCGATCATAGGGCAACCCCCCCAGTCTCTTTGCCCTAAGTAGCCCAGTGTAATGCAATGTAATCATCTTACTCCTCTGATTTTTTTTAATTAGGTTGCCAGCAAAATCAGGAAACAAACTTGCAGCTAAAAGACTGTATTATTGTACAATCATGGCCTCCAACTGAGCCAGCTTCTTCCAAAAGATTGCTGTAGAGCTGTTAGATAGTTCCCTCTAAAACTTAGTTTCATCTTTTGCTTCCAACTGGGTGGAGGAATTTATATCCAGCTTTAATATTGCTCTTTGATTTTAGGGGGTTATAACTGGCAATTCACAAGTATCAATGTAGAATGTGTCTGCCTTTCACAGGTGATTAAATCCACAGAGGAATTTGAAAAAGCCCTGAAGAACATGCAGTTTTTGAAAGGAGACACGACCGATTTACTGAAATACGCTCGTAACGTCAATTCCCACTTCGCCAATAAGAAATGTCAAGATGTGATTGTGGCAGCCAGAAACCTGATGACCTCAGAAATACACAATACTGTAAAGGTGCCCGTTGGTGCAATATCTTCTTTTCCTATGTGAAAAAATAGTGTAGCAGGTGAAGAAGGCTTGTCTAGGACAGTTGAGGTGTTTGTTTGTTTGTTTTGTAGAGCACGACTACTTGTGATTCTTTAGTGCTTTTCGCAAACAACAGTTTTGAAGTTGTCTTTAATAGTGCTCAAGTGGATTATTTCACTACCAAGATGTTACTTAACATGTTTGAAGCTTGCTTTTGTAGGCTTTCCTGGCTAGTGTCATCAGTGTAAGAAATTTTAGAGGATCACTTACAGACCTTGCTTCTAGGCATGAAACAGTGTATAGATTGCTTCGTGGTCTGCTGTGTAGTTCATAAGCCATGAGACCTCCAAGGGTCTTAGGGGATTTCTGCAGCTTTGTATTTATCTTGAGTCTTAAATCAATATTTTATAGTCTTGCACAGACTCTTTTCCGTGGGCTCCAAATAACGTTCTACCTTTCTTTTGTTTTCCCTTAGATCACACCTGATTCTTGCGTAGCCCTACCAAAGCTTCCCGATCCTGGGTCAGGAGATCACTTGAAAATGCAAAAAACATCTAAACAACTTCCTAAGGAGATGGTGAATTTGGAGAATGAGACTAAACTGAGCCAGTACACGTTCTCTTTGCCCACATGCCGCATCAGTTCATCGGTGGAGAAACTGATGGAACTGGCTTATCAGACGCTGTTGGAGGCTACAGCCAGCACAGATCAGTGGTAGGAATTATATATCAGCTGCTAACTCCTGGGAGTCAGATATTTATTGCCTTTGGCAACTCTAAGCATCTGTTAATAGAGTGAAAAAAAAACTTAAAAAGGGCTGAAGATACTTAAAAATTAGAATGAATCATTAAAGTTACACTGTGTTTTGGCTGGAGGCTGCTCCCTGGGTTTGTGCAGTAGACTGGTACAGCAGGAACAGCTGCTGAATATGTTCCCTGCAGTACTCTTGTTAAGCAGTCCTTGAAGCTTATGTTCTGAGGGAGCATTCAGGTAGGTTTTGCCCTATTGTAGCTACTGCAGTGGTGAAAACGCGGTGAATCCCTAGGGTGCACAAGGCAGCTCATGGCTTCAGTCTTTTAGTTGGAAGAAACTCTACTGCTGTGTTCATTTTCGTATTTCATCGTGTGTTTCAATTATTTAGAAAGATAAAAAATGTATCTTTTGTTCCATCTAAATGATAAGTTATGGCACCTATTCCGAGGAGAGTTCTTGCTTTCCTTTTTTATGTGCCTGATGAAAGCAAAAAACTCCAGCTCTGCATCTGGCAGGGCTCTTCCAAGAAAACAATTAAACATTCTGAGAACCTACATAGAGTCGGTTTTAAAAACCAGAGACCACAACCCTGAGGAGGGAGAGTTTCCTAGGTACTGAATGCCTTTCACTGTACCGTGGCAGAAAGAGGGCTGGCTACTTATGCATGCCTATTGGGAGAAAGGACACTGTTCCCTTTGTTTGCAGGGTTTCATAATCTCTGTTCTGACATGTGGCCTGAAGTTCATCTCTTCCATGCTGAACTTACAAGGTCATCACAGCTTTTGTGAGAAGCCTTTGTGAATTTTCCAGGATGCTGCTTTTATTGACATTGCTGTAATTGATCTTGACAATTTATCCCTTGTTCAGAAACAAAAACGTGCTTCACCACTAATAAAACCTTTTTTAAGAAAGGCTTGAGAGTCGCTTGGCAGATGAGATATTAATTCTACAGACAACTAACATGAACCTTATTTTCTTTGTAGCTGCATACAGCTCTTCTACTCTGTACGGAATATATTCCAGCTGTTTTATGATGTAGTACCAACATACCACAAGTAAGTGCATGTATGTGCATTACCTAGGGCCTGTTTGGAGACAGAGCAGTGCTATTGGAACAGCCCCGCTTGTTCCCTGTTTGTCCACCACGGCCAAAGATTACTAAGGGCTTCCTCCAGTGGGACAAAGCTGGTGCTCCTAATCCATTATTAAAGTGTACCTGCTGCAAAATATTTGCCTGAGAGTTTCTGAGTTGGCAGTCTTATGACCAAGGAGATAGTTTTTAGTATTTCTTTGATGTGAATGAAATTGGTTCTCTGCCTGATGGCCGTTGTGTACGTGGGAGCCCAGGAAACACAAGCTGAAGTTGCATCTCTAGAACATAACCGAGCTTTGTGAACCGTCTTATCCATCCATTAACTAGAGTAATAGTTACGTAACTAGAACAGAGTCCTCGTCCCCCTTGACAGGGGTTAGCCTTTAAGACTGTTCATGATGCTCTTCCTGTAATGAAGAGCACCAGTGAAGATTTTAAGTACACAGTTGTGTCAAAGAACACTGAGGTATTACTGAAAAGGACTTCTCTCTTTTCCTCACTGTTACGCTGTAATAAAGAATATTCCTATTTGAAAATGGGTTGTTAGAAATGATGCGAGTACAACACACAGTTGCAATGCCAAGGTTCCATTTCACTAACCATAGAACTTCTTTCCTGTATGTAAGCTCTTATGTGGATCTGGCAGGAGTTTCAATACTTCTTTTCCAACTGACGGCTTTATCACGCATTCCTTTCAGTTATTTACATGCAACATCTATGACAGATGGGCTGTTTAGTGTACATATGACAGTTTTCTAACAGGGTCAGGTCTAAATACATACATTTCTTCTTCCTTCTCCTTTGTGTGACAGAGAGAACCTTCAGAAACTCCCCCAGCTAGCAGCTATTCATCACAACAACTGCATGTATATTGCTCACCACTTGCTCACCATGGGACACCAGTTCCGATACCGCCTGACGAACATCCTGTGTGACGGAGCAGCTACTTTTGTAGATCTGGTACCTGGTTTTAGGAGACTCGGTAATTTTACCTTTCAGTATTCTGTGGAGAGAAATTCTGAGATCGATAAGCTTGTACCAGTGTAACGTGAGCTTGTCATCTATAGTTAATTCTGCTACTCAGCTCGTTTTCAAAAGTGCTGTAGCAATCCAAGCTGTGCAAAAGCTTATTAAGTACGTGACTGAGCTTGGTTAAATTGGCCCAAAATAATATGTTTAAATTGGCCCAAAATAATAAGTTTATTATTCAACACTTACAGTCTCTAAATTGCAAAGCAAATTTAATAATTGCTTAATTGCTTCTCCTTGCTTGTTTTTGCTTCTAAAGGAATGGAGTGTTTTCTGGCCCAGATGCGAGTGCAGAAAGGAGAAATCCTGGAGAGGCTGTCAAGTGCCAGGAATTTTTCTAATATGGATGATGAGGAAAATTACTCTGCAGCAAACAAAGCAATAAGGCAGGTAAGCAAGGCAAACAGTTGAATATGCTGTTGTCTATAGATGTTGTCCTGGGAAAGGTACAGCATGTAATATTAGTCCTGAGAACTGCACTGTTTCAGCAGAATGAAATTTTGCAAAAGATGAATTTTCTGGCATGCTTTTTCCCCCCCCCGGGCTGTGTCTCATTTTGTAGAATGCTGAGTTCAGGTCCGCATGCTCCAAGATGACATCGTTTCTTAATCTTGAACTTTTGTTTATAGTGCATATATCTAGGGTATTTCATTTTTCAAGGAAAAGATCCGTGAGCCATAATGCAAACTGAAATTGCGGCATTTTTTTCCAGGAAGGGCTGCTTTATGTGGTAGCAGGAAGAAGTCATAGCCTTCTTCTTTAGAACTTTTCTGTCCATGTGCACTCACCTTATCACTTTGTGCTTCTCTTAATGTTCTTTTTGATAACACGTAGATAACGTATAGCTGTTGTCTTCCAGGTATTGCATCAGCTGAAAAGACTGGGGAAAGTTTGGCAGGATGTCCTTCCAGTGAACGTATACTGCAAGGCGATGGGGACCTTACTGAACACAGCGCTGTCAGAGATTGTCACTAGGATTGCTGCCCTAGAGGTAACTGCATGAGGTGGACATGCCAGGTGTAGGGGTGGTGCTAACAGCTCGCATGTGTGACCTCTAGAAATTCTTTCCAAACTGAGGTTTCAGGGGAGCTAGCTGTAGTCTACATCTTGAAGAGCCCCCCCACTGTGAACTGGGTGGCCTCTTTTCCTTTAATAGCTAGGACAGTTGCTTATGCCATGCCTGCCAAAAAGCTTTGCTTTCATCATTGTGCTGGCGTTACCTGAGCGCTTTCCTTATAAACTGCTCCAGACCTTCCTCATAACCCCTCTGCCTCACAGTGAAATCCTTGTTAGTGCACCAAGACGTGCAGTTCAGAAGCAGAACCCTTGTTCTGAGGCAATTGCAGAGAACTTGATGAAATAACTACCTGTGAAATAAGTTATATTAGCTTGAGACTGTTAAACGCAATCCAAACCACTGCTTTTCATCTTCACACATACAGCCCCCTTGAAAAAAAATAAATCTTTTCATTTACTGCTTGGCACTCCAAAGACACATCTAACTGCTCTTTTTGTTAACATTTGTTCAATTCTAGGATATCTCTGCAGAAGACGCAGACAGGTTGTACTCCCTCTGTAGGATCATGGTAGAGGAAGGACCCCAAGTTTTCACCCCGCTACCTGAGGAGGACAAAAATAAGAAGTATCAAGAGGAAGTTCCAGTCTATGTGCAGAAATGGATGACATTCAAAGAGCTGATGATCATCTTGCAAGCTAACCTCCAAGAAATAGTAGATCAGTGAGTGCCTTTCTTTTCAGTTAGTTCTTCATCCCCAGTGCACGGAGCTGGGAAGTGGTCTGACACCAGCAGGGCACTGCATGCAGGAGAGCCTTTTCAGATGAAATCACTTGCAATAAGGACCAGTTAGCTTCTCCTGGTGCCATTTTTTGGCTGTGTGTTTATAGTCCATTTCACTGGTTGTATACTCAGGATATATATATCCTGACTGACAAGGAGACGTACTGTCCTCTAAACTGCAAAGTTTGTAGTAAGTGCAAGAATCACCTTAAAACCTGTTGCTTTTTATGCCTAATTAAATAATTCTGCACTTCAGTTGAACGTAGCTAATAGGCTGCTAACTAGATTTGTTTTGCTTCCATATTTACTACTGTAGCAAGCATATAAATGCTTTATGCTTTTAATTTTACTTTAACCATTCATCACAGGAGTGGGAGAACTGCAGTGGTTTGCTGTGAATGCGCTAAGGCTTGTTTTAATGTGAAGTTCCCATGCAGTTTTGTTAAATCGAGATCTTTCTTTCTTGTAGATGGGCAGATGGGAAGGGGCCTCTTGCAGCAGAATTCTCCCCAGCTGAAGTGAAGAGTCTGATACGAGCGTTGTTCCAGAACACGGAAAGAAGAGCAGCAGCGCTGGCCAAAATCAAGTAACTGTTTGCTCCTATATGTTGTATCTTCTGATAAAGCAAGAATGAACTGAGAATCTTAGTTATTTTTTGGATTTGATCCTTCTTGTACTGGACTACAAAAAGCTTGGCATTAGGTGTGTGCTTCCTGGAGGCTTGACTAAGGGAGGAGAAAAAATTCCTAGCTCGCTGTCAGCAGGGCAAAGAGGATGGCTCTGTGAGTCTAAGAACAGGAAATCAGAGGTGGGTAACACATGGGCGCTAACTGCAGCTGCTTCATCTGCTACACACAGGGAGTTTGGGCTTGAAAATTCAACTTCTTGCCCTGCTCCCTGGAGGTGTCATGCCTGGATTGTAGTTGTGCTTTATCAGCTGGTGGGTATACAGTCGGGGTGAAGAAGAGATGCTTTTTGGGATGTTTGCTAGATTCCATCTTCCTGTAAGCCCAGCATAGGCCAATAAATCCAGTTCTTTTTCCAAACTCTTTGTGAGCCTGAGCACTGCTGGCACGTGGGCCTCTCATGCAAGGTGCTGTACAATGTCATCTCAAGCTTGCTTGCTTAAGGGTCTCGTAGAGGGATTGTTATTTCTCACTTGTGAGTCTTACCTATGCACTTCTACATCAGGGGACGTGTACCCCCTTTGTGTCTTACCTCTTCTGTCTCTGCTAAGTACATATGAAACCCACACGTGGTGGTAGCTTTTGGTGTCCTTCTAACAATGCTGAAGTGCCAAATTTTGCTCTTACCCACCCGTTTTGTTCAGGTTTCCCTAAAGAACAGGCCTCAAAAAGAGTGAAAATTTTATGGGGGGGGGAGGGGGGAGGAAACCCTGTTCCAAGTGAAATGTTTACTGAGTCAGAGTGTTTTGCACAAGTGGCAAAATTCCTCATGGCTTTATTTCTCGTGGGAACTATCTTAAAACTGAATTACAAGTTTTCAAGCTGACTTTGCCAGCTGTGGAAGCCAGTTCAGGTCCTTCCTTTACCTTTTGATTTGTGTATGAATTAAGTAGATCTGGCATCTATTGTCTTTTTGATAGTAACTTTACTGTACTTTAAGAATGATATAAGTGCTAGTAAATACAAGAAGGGAATTAAAGGGAATTAAGTGTGCACTTAATGCATTAAGTTACAAAAGGCTATTTGAGACTTCAAGAAACATACTTTTATTTTAGCTGGAAACCTCATCCATAGCATGTGTTGAAGTGTAGCCCAGAGGCCAAGATGTGTCCCTTGCTGCACAGAGAATATTCCTGCTATGTAATGGTTTGTAAGCATGTCATGACCTGCTTACAGAAGTTTTGATCATAGAGCTACACATTTTAATGTCACCTGTCATTTTATCCTTTTCATTTGGATTTCTGTCTGACTTCTTTGCAATCCTGAGCATTTTAGGGGATACCAAAATTACAGCTGGCTTCTACGTTGCACCCAAATCACTGCAGAACCTCAGAACCCTGTTCTGGGTGCTGGGTCAGCCAAGCACAGCCAGCCCCAAGCGCAGCCAGGGCTGGGGGCAAGGAGACTCCTTGTTTCTGGCCATAAGTGGTATAAGCATGGGGAGGGGACAGGTGCAGTCAACTTCCCATTTACACCAAGTCCAGCCTGTGAGAATGGAAAAATGAAGGCAGGCAGTGATCCAAACTCTGACTGTCACTCTAGCTTTTCCTTATTTTTTCCCTTTCGCTACTTCAAGTAATTCATTTGAGGGTTGCGAATGTTCCCATGACACTTGCATCTCTTGGGAGCCCTTGCCCTTTTATAAATAGGAAACCAAAAACTTGCTATTTTGAAAAACACCACTTCTCTCATGTGGATTGTTCACAGAAATGTAATATGCTATTTTCTTTAATAAACTATTTATACTGGCCCTGTTTTCTTGTGTTGTCTGTGGGGTTACAGTAACAGTATAAAGCAGGACCTTCGGAACGGGCAAGATGTTGCTCTGTGATGTCTCTCCCTGCTTTGCTTCTAGTAGATCTAATAATAAGAAAAATAAAAATGAAAAATAAAAGAATAGGTACTATGCTGGGGGTGGGAGGTTAGCCCTGAGATCATGCATCAAGGTGAGCGTGAGGTAGTAACAGGCAAGAACAGGATGCTAGCACCTGGATTTTTCTATGCTGCCTGCCTGCCAGGATGTCAGGCTGAACACGCACCTTTGTGAGCCCCAGCTTACCTCTGTGGTGCGATAAATCCACGGCAGAAGCTGAGCCACGTTGGTGTAAACCCCGGGGTGGTTGGGCTCGGCACAGCCCTGGCCCCAGCTCACAACGCCTACCAAGCGCCACGTGAGATCATCCTGGCAAACCAGGGGGCCCCCGCTGTCCCCCTGCAAGAGAGCAAGGACTGGAGCATGACGGGGACCTAACACTGCTCGTTTCATTCCGGCTGCACACACCCCAGCTGCACTGGTCCTCCCGTTACCTGGCACGCATCTATTTTCCCCTGCGGGTAGCCGGCACACAGCATCCTGGCCGTGAGCTCTCCTTCGTACATGCACGAGCTGTTGCACCTCCTGGTACTAATTAGGGGAACAAGCGCTTCCTTCAGAGTCTCTGTTAGCTGTGCTGAGGAGGGAAGAAGCCAAGAGGGAAAAAAAGAGCTTCAGGTAGCAGGAAGGGCACTGTAGCTGAAGGGTCAGGAGGAAGATGGGGTCTTATGGGATTAGTGGGGCTGCTGAAGGGGGGTGCAGGCTGCCAGAGGGGAGCAGTGCAGGACCAGGCACAGCATGGAAAGGGCTGGACCTCAGTGGGGAGCAGGGAAAGCTGCAGATCGGCACAGAGGGGCAGGGACAAGCCAGGCGCTTACCTTGGTCTGGTCTGGTGTAGCCCCAGCCTGAGACCCAGCAGGGGGTGCCCTGGAAGAGGTCCCGGTGCGAGGGTGGCAGACACACAGCACGGATGGCATCTGCTGGGAAGGCGACGAGGTGAGTCCCGGGACAGCATGGGGCCGTGCAGAGCAGGCACAGCCAGGGCTGTGGAGCTGCCAGCCTGCAGAACTCAGCCTGCAGAGCTGCTCAGCCCCACAGATGGAGGTGAAACACAAGGCCCCTGGAGACATCCGCTCCCACAGCCACCTTCCCCAGAACATCTGGGAGCAGGGCACTGCTGTGCATGCTGCCTCCAGGTGCCTGGAGAGGCTGGGGACCCTCTTAAGCAGCTTCTCCCAAAGGGCAGGGTCAGAGCAGGCCGCTTTCCATCTCTTCAGTGCAGGTCCAGACAAACTTCAGGTGGGGGAAGGCCACAGCAGCATCTTACCAGAGAAATTCAGGGGGACACGGAGCTTCATCAGAGCAATGTCATAGTCGAGGCTGCTGCCGTTATAGAGCGGGTGGTAAATAACCTTCTCCACCGGTACCCCAGCCTCCTGCTCGATCGAGCCACGAGCCACACCAGTGCCCACCAGCCAGCCGGAGGCGTGCAGCCGCCTGTAACTGAGCACCACAGGTCACTGAGCACCACAGCACCCAGCCCTCACCCCAGGGTGCCCCGCACGAGGCTGAGGATGAGGGCAGGCACCCAGTGCCCTGCTACCTGTGCACGCAGTGAGCCGCCGTCACTATCCAGCTGGGTGCCAGCACGGAGCCTCCGCAGCGGTGCCGGGAGCCCTGGCGCACGCTCACCTGCCAGGGCCAGCGCCCGGGGGCCGCATCCGTGC
This sequence comes from Oxyura jamaicensis, assembly GCF_011077185.1. Classification (NCBI taxonomy): domain Eukaryota; kingdom Metazoa; phylum Chordata; class Aves; order Anseriformes; family Anatidae; genus Oxyura; species Oxyura jamaicensis. The sequence goes on along the minus strand of NC_048916.1, from coordinate 6,124,800 downwards.
CCCCGACCACCCGCAGGGCCCCGGGGCGCAGCCCACACTCTGCAAGGCAGCCGTGAGGGACAGGACGGGGGCTGGCGGAGGGGCAGGGGGGAGAGGGAGGCACCGACCTGAGCACTTCAGAGCCACGATCCGTCCCGACTCGCAGCTGCTCCTGCACGGGGTGAACCTCAGGTCAGAAAGCTGCGGAGTGCTCAGGGAGCTGCACCGGTCCCCCGCAGGGCTGCTTGCTGGGGAAAGCCAGCAGTTTTCTGCCCATCTTAGGCCTGAAAAGGTATTTTTGTCCCTCCAGCAAAGCCTGCCGTAGCCCGGGCCTGCCCATACCTGACCTGCCACATGTCTTCCAGGCTGCCTTGCTGGCTGGGTCTGACCTGGACGAACTCCTGAGCGTCCTTCACCCTGATGTCCGTCAGGTTCACTCCCTTCTGGTGGGTCATCCTGCAGGAGCAACCACAACCATCCCAGCAACCTTCCCAGGACCGGTTCCTGCCCCGGCACCCATGGTGCCACCGCCCTCCCTGTCGCATGGCCAGGAAGGTGCCTGGGTGGCTGCAGCCACCTCCCGCGGCTCCTCTTGGCCGCCCCAGCCCCGCTCAACACCCCGAGCCCACCTGAGCGCCCCGAGGTGCCGGCAGAGCTGGGTGCCCAGCCTGAGCCGCCAGCGCTCGTGGCAGGCCAGCAGCCACCCGGGACGGCCTCGCACCCGTGCTTCCAGCAGCGAGCTGTCCGGGTTGATTCTGAAAGACACTGAAGCCAATAGAGCAGGACTTAAAAACCAAGTGAAACAATTGCAGGTCCAGCAGGACAGGTTTGTTATAGAAGAGCATCTTTTCTGCTCTTGCTGGGCTTGCCAGGGGTGGGGGTGGAGGATGAAAACCTCTGCCAGGAGCCCCGCGGACCACAGGCTCGTCCTCTTCACCCTCACCACACTCCGGGATCGCACCCAGCTCCTGCGGCAGGGCAAAGCCCTGGTCCAGCTGTGGCATCTTGAGGTGCTTCGCTTCAGGAGGGAGAGAGGACGGCAGAGGTGAGACCACAGGGCCAGGCAGCCCCTGGCAGGGCCGCTGGGCACCCACAGCCAGCACCATCCCACCACAGGCACTGACCCAGCAGCCAAGCCCCCACCGCCAGCCCCGCCAGCAGCACCGTGACCCCCAGCAGCAGCAGCAGCCTCCGGATGGTGCAGAAACTTCTGAGAGATGTGTCAGCAGAGTCTTTAAGAAAGAAAGGAGAGGATGAACGTGGTCTCATGCATCCCTCATGACACCACCAAGCTCCTGGTGAGGTCCTCAGGTCACTGGGGCGCTGTTTCTGGGGCCCTCCCAACGCTGTGCCCCCAGTGCCACAACGAGCCAAGGCCATGGATTCTGCAGAAGGTCAAGATCTGGGCCCCCCGCTTGCTCCCCAAGCCCGTAATTTGCTCACCATGTCCCGGGGATGCCCCTGTCCTTGCTTCCCTCAGCTGTGCCGTCAGGCTCTCATGGCTCTGTGCGGTGTCCCCAATGCCGGGCAGGTTTTGGGGACAGTTTTCAGCCTCAGCTGGCCCCTAGGGACAGAAGCAGGGTGCGGGTCAGTGGCAGACCAGACTCCTGGAAGGAAACAGCTTCATTTGAGGCAGGGGGAGCAAGAGGAAGTGCCGCTCACCATGCCGGAGAGCAGAGCGTCTCTGCCAAGCTGCTCGGGTTTCCCTCGGCACAATCCCAGCTCCGAGGGCCCCTTGTCCCTGGCTCCCCACCGCCTCCCTCCCCAGCTCTGTCTGAGCAACCCCAGCAGCTGCTGGGCTGCCCCAGCCCCACCTTCCACCCCTCCTCTCCCCGCCTCGCTTTGCTCACCTGCGCACGAGAGGCACTGAAGAGCAGCAGCAGGCTCTGGGCATGGGAAGGGGGCTGCAGGTAGTGGGCACCGAGGCAGGAGCAGACCATGGGCTGAGCCCCCACTAAGAGCTACTTTTATTAGAGGAGATCTAAGGCAGCAAATTGTTTTAAGCTGGGAAAAAAATAGAAAAGACAGCCTGCAGGTGTTCCATATCAGCCCCACATCTCATGCCAGGTGCCTGCTGCCAGGTGCAGCTTTGCTGCCATGCTGGGGGGGGCTGTAGCCCCCCTTGCCCCCCCCCCGTACCCAACAGGGCTGCAGTGAGACCTGCAGGGAAGCAGCCCCAGCTCCCCAGGCACCGGGTTCTCCAGCTGGACTATCTGAGAGCAGCAAAGGTTGGCCTGCAGCTCCCCATTCTCTGCCTAATTTCTTGCTGTTGACAGACACCGGCTGCGCCCTGCAAGAAGGGGACATGGGGCCACCTGATCAGCAGTGCCAGCCCCTGCTGAAGGGCTCGTCCTGTTCCCAGTGCCCCAAAATCCCTCATGGAAATCAGCCCTGGGCATTGAGCTGTGTGCTCAGCCCAGCGGCAGCTCCTGGGGTCCTGCAAAGAGCCCCAGTACCCCATGCCCTGCATGGCCTCGTCCCTCCAGCCGTGATGCTCCTCCAGCTGGCTGCACGCCCAGAAATTAGAGTACGTCCATCTCCAATTAAGTGATTTAAACCCTACCTTCCCCTCCAGGAGAGGGGAGATGGAGAACCAGTTTCAGCCAGCCTGAAAAGCAAAAGGCAGCCGAGGCAGACTGGGACAGCTGTGTCACGAGAACAGACAGACAAAAGCCCCTTCTTGTTTACACACTTCTCCAGCACAGAAGACACAGCTGATGGCTTGTTGCTCAAAAGATCGATGAATTTTTAATGCCATTTACTCGAGGAAACTCCCATGAATATCCCATGAGAGCCCCGGCTCGCAGGCTGGGGCTGCAGCTCGGTGGGGGAACCGGGGGGCCCCTTCCAGCTGGGAACAGAAAGCCGAAGGGCAGAGCTCAGGACCACGCAGGCCCCCCCCAAAATCAACCCTGCCTTTTTCCTGGGTGCTGCTGGGCTGTACCTGGTGGCTCTGGAGCATCTCCTCGCTGCACCGAGGACTGTAGATGGTGCTGGAGGACTGGGGAGCCCACTGGGAACGCTGAGGCAGCCGCCCAGGAGCGCAGGAGGTGCCGAGCCCCCTGCGCTGGGGGTGCTCGGGTCGGGGACTCACCGAGGCGCTGCAGGAGCAGCTCCATCACCTCCCCTCCAGGCACCCCATTCCCAGCCCAGCACCGGCCCTTGCAGGAGCTGGATGAGGATCTGGCCCGTGAGCGGCCGGCTGACCCGAAGGGCAAACACCTTCCCCACGCACACCAAAAGGGAAGAAGCTCAAGGAAGAGGGTGAGAACCAGCTCCAAAGCCATGCCTCGGGAGCAGGTATGAAAGCCGAGGCACGTCTCAGCCCGTGCTGCCTCGCTGCTCTGAGTCACTCGACTTTTCCGCCCTTAAAACTCATTAAAAGAAGATCAATATTTCTATCAATTCTGCCTACCTGCAATAAGAAAGTAGTGACTAAAACGAGAGAGCTTTCAAAATTAAACACCAGCACATGCGTGTGAAGGTAGGAAGGAGAAGGGTGTTACAGCTTTATCTCCTGATTCCCACCGTCCTGCTCTGGCTCTTCAGAGACCTAAAATAAATAAATAATAAAAAAGCAGCCCCCACCTGTGGGTGCTTGGTGTTGCTTTGCGGGAAGCTGGCAAAATCCTGGGGTTGCCTCCACCCCGGCCAGGGCTGGGTCCTGAGCTCCCCAGGGCTCTCTGGGGAGAGCAAACAAGGCGATGTGGCCACCAGCTCAGGACATCACCTTGCCCGAGCCTGGTGTTGGATCGTTTCCTTCCTTACCTCATTCCTTCCCTTTCTCCCTCAAGTCCCCTCTCTAATAAAAGTGCTTCTCAGTGAGATAAGGCAGCTGCTGTAAGCCCATAATGAGAGAAATGGCCAAAAGCACCAGCCTAAAACCTACCTAATCCTGGTAGCAGCCTGCCAAATCTCATCACGGATAATGAATCCTGGATGTTCTGATTGTGGCTTCCCAGCAGTGATGCTGTGGTCAAAAAAGCAAATAAAATTGAAAATCAACAGTGCCCCCCCAGCATCCTTCCTCCCCCCACGTATTTCCGAAAACCCTTTTCACCTCCTTTTCCCCCTCCCCACCCATTACCATCCTTAGGGGGGTTTATCAGCAGGATCACTGGGCACCGGAGGGTGGGGGCAGCATCTTGGCGGGGGCAGCTTTGTGCACAGGGCTCCTGGCTGAGCTCTCCATGCTCTGCCACCAGCTTCAGCAAGGGAACTGGTGTGTGATGGGACTGGGTGCTGGGTGCCAGCCCTGTGCCCTTGGACTCGAGCATCATCACCCGAGCTGGGCGCACGGGGTGCAGCTCAGCCCTGATCCCTGCGGACATGCGGTGAAGACCCAGAATACTTCATCTGTCTGCAGGTCTCCAGAAGGAGGGTAAAGCGGCCGGCCCTAGACAGGCTGTTACAGTGGCAGAGTTTAATCTCAGACTTGCAAAACGCCGCACTCGTGTCACCGTAAGAAATAAAACCTGCCAGAGCAGATCTGACTAAATCATACATCTCGCCCTGTGTCTCGTCTCCAGGAGAGGCCAATATCCCGAACCTCATAACGGGAAATTATTCAGTAAGACTCTTTTTAACCCCAGGCAGTGGGGTGTAGTGACACGAAGGAAGATAGTTTATATCTTGTGTGCCTTTACCCTGTCTAATGGAAGCACACATCTCTCCATATTTCATATAAATGTCCAGTTCCATTTGGACATTTCCTCAGAATAAAAAGTTGTTCCTCTAAACTTGACAAGTTGTCACTGTATTGTTCATTGCAATGATTCATTCCACATCCTCCTTGTCAGAGTGCTCATCCTGAAAGACAGCGAATGAAGTCCTATGTAAAATAATTTGTTAAGGCTGATACCAGCAGGGAAAGGCTGGTGCACAGGAAGAGAGAGCACGATGCCTCGCAGAGCTGCTGGTCCCTGCCCTGCACCACCCTGCCCTCCGGCCCTGGCTCTGAAACCTGGCTTTGGAGGCTGAAGGAGAGGAAGGGGCATCACAGCCTCTCCAGACACCAGCTTTCAGGCTGTGCAGTGTGCTCGGTCTCACCCCTGGAAGCTGGAGACGAGATATTTTCCCACCCCAGGGAATGTGGTTGGGCCCTGGATCCTCACCCATCACCCAATAAATGCTGAATTTACAGATGTCAGGGAGAAAATGGTTTCATTAGCCGTATCATGTTCTGGTGCAAACACGCCCCGAGGGATTTCTTCTCAGAGAAGAATCAAAGTAGATTAATTGTTAAGGAGCAATTAATATGATGTTCATTCTTCTCCATCTCCAGCCACTTTGTCTGGTCGCTTTGCAGTCCGACCCTGCCCTCACACAGTGCTGGGGACCCACGGAGATCCAGCAGGGGACAAAATGGATTTAAGAGCAGGGTGAAATATGTTGGGCAGGATCAGCAGCAGGGCCTGGCATTTGTGGCTGGCGACACCGCCATGGAGTGACACCAACCAGCCTGAGGTGCACCGGGGAAAAACGCAGATAAATCTCACATCGTGCCCTGCCGAGGTTTGCAGAAGAAGAAACCCAGACATGTGGTAGTTCCCTACAGAGCAGCTATCTAAGAGAAATCAAGAACACTATGGCAGGACTGGAGTTCAGCTAATAAACCCTTTCGTCAGATGGCACGAAGCGCCACGAGGGAGCAGGACAGCAGAGTGCAGTTGGACACATGCTGTTATTCCATCAGAGGACAGCTAAACAGTCAGATGTACTTATCTGGATCTTAAAAGCATCCTTGAACATACAGCCTGCAGGTACTAGGAGTGCGTTTACATCATTATTTTATTTTTTCATTTCCCTGTGCATGCTGTAATGCAGGCACTCGGGATGCTGCAGGACCATGGGCACCTGCCTGCGCGGTGTGCCTTTCACCGTGATGTTAGCTGAAAACAGCCTTCCCTCTAAGTACTTTTCGGTTATTGGCACTGACAGGAGGCAAGGCTTACAATAGATTGCCTCTTGGGCTGCAGAAATGTCTGGCTCGGGGACAGAAATACAGACACAGGAGTGGAAACAATGTTCCTGAAGCACCTTGCTCATGTCCTCATCAACCCAGGATCATCTTCCAGACGTCCTTGACTGAAAAGCACCTTCTGCACGTCCATGTGCAGCCCTGCCTCATCTCTGCTCATCAACATATCCTCTTAATGCCTTTATCAAATAACGTCTTAAAGTTGTTGGATTGAGTCCCGAGACTCCTGTTAGCAAGCTGCTGCCGAGCCTGAGAGTTCTGCAGGTCCGGAACGTCCTGGATTTCATCTCACAGGCGCTTCATACTGGAGTGCACTTGCAGCACAGCTTTTTTCCTTTAAGGAGTTTTTCCTCCCTCTTTTCATTTTGTTCTCCTTCTCAGTGCATTTATAGCCTGCAATCATTTTCCTCTCAGCCTTCATTTCAGCCAGCCAAACAAGCTACTCCAGGCTTCGGGGAGCCCGTTCCCCCCTCCTGTTCCAGGCTGAATTCACCATCTTCGGTATGAATGACCCATTATGCCAATGAGGTTTCAAGTCTATTAACATCTTCTCGTTCTCCTGGGACCACCTTCCTTGATGCAACTTCTCACAGCGCACTGCGCTTCTGTTCTTACCCGCGGAGAGCCCCTCACTTACTGCAAGCATTACCATTACTCACTAAATACACGAGCTTTTCTTTTCTCCAGCCGAAATCATCTCCCGGATTTGATCAGGAATTGTAAATAGCTTAATTTCCTTCTGAAGCTCAATTGCTCGGGGAAGGTAGGGAGCGTTTATTACTCATGTAAAACGTCTGTCCTGGCTCTGCTTTCCCTGCTGTTGCTCCAGTGCTGGAAGAGATGCCCTTCAGCAACTCTGAGGGCAGTAATCTGATAAATTATATCCCTGGTCTCTGACACCGTATGTTAAATCTGCTTTGAAAGCCCTCCTTTTGGGTCAGATTTGTTCAGTGCAATTACACAACTACTAATTGCATTTCATCCGAGTCCAGCCCTCTCCAGCACATTGATTTTCCACCCTGGTTCGTCGGTGTGAATTCCAGCCCATTTCTTCCCACAGCGTGTCCACCCTGAGCAGAAAGGGCTGAAATCTGAGCAGCAGCAAAGAAAAATCCTTCAGCAGCAGCAGCTGCAAGCCTCCATCTCCAGCTTCTTCCCAGTCATTGCTCGACTCTTTACTTGTGAGGCATCCACCTTCAGTTTCCCCCTTCAGTGGTCAGAGGTGGATGGAAACTCCTGGCACAAGAGGCAGCTCTGGGCAGCTCGGTGTCCAGCCGAAGGGGAGTTTCGGAGGTCTGAACAGGAGCCCCCACACCTCCACGTGCACTGGGGGGTCTGCAGGTTGCTCCATTGCTTGAGCAGTGCCCAAGCTTTGAGGCCAATAATCCTTGCTGAGCCACGCACAAAAACCAAAGCGTGCGATTTCAAAGCCTGCTTAGCATCCAGCAACCTCCCCAAGAGCTGTATTTAAATGCCTAAAGCAGCAAAACAGAAGAATTAAATCAAAATGCAGTTTGAATAATGAACAAAAGGAAGAAACAAGCTTGCTCTGGGCTTGGGGGCCTTGAAACCAGGGAAATATGGGAAGAGAGCAGGGGAGGGTGTGTGGCCCCGCAGTGCGGGATGCCCGTGGGGCAGAGGGCTGTTGGCACACTGAGACCACCGACAACTGCCCAGCAGCAGAGGCAGATGCTGCATGTATGTTTTCTTCTGTGTTTGTTCAGTGCAGTTTTGCTAAAGGCTTTTTTTAAAAGCAGGGAGCTGCGGGAGCAGGAGGAGCACCAAGAGCACCCCATGAATTGGAGCTGCTGGAAGCGAAGGAGGGCCAGGTGAAGGAGATGCCTGCAGTGAGCACTGCCTGCAGACGCTGCTCGTTCCCGCAGCCCCAGGGTGCTGGGGGACCTGGCTCAGGGCGAGCAGCCCTGCTCGCACCACCACTTGCATGCTTTTGAAAGCAGGCAGCTATTTCCCCGTCTCCACAGCCTACATGCTTCCCCGCAGGGATCTCTGCAGCCTGAGCAAGCTCAGCAGCAAGGACAGCATCCGCCTGACCCGCGGAGCCCCCAGCCTTCTGGCAGTCCTTCCACCCCATTAGCTGCTCCTCTCCCCTGGGAGCACAGCGGAGCAAGGGGCAGCGAGATCTCCATCAGCTGTCGGAGGCCGCCGTCGCAGCAGATGCTTTCCCCGACCCCCTGGCCCTGCCCTCGCCTTCTCTTCCTCTGCAGCATCTGCAAGGGCAGCGGGTGCTTGCAGCAGCACCCCGGGGACACAGCTTTAACCGCAGCCACCCAGGCTGCTCCGCGCTCTCCGCCCTGCAGTCCGTGCCAAAGGAGCAGAATTTGCCCGTTCTGGCTCATTCTGAAGGCCCGAGAAGAGTGGATTTGCAGATCCCTGCCTGCGTGCTTCCCTGGGGATCCATCTTTGGCAGGGCTTTGTGTCCGTGAGGTCTAAAATCTCCTCGCCATCAATGTCCTGCCAGAAAGTAATCCACCTGCAAAGATGGATAGCTCTTTCAGTTCTCGTTAGAGCCTGCTAAAAACGCAATAAAATTAACTCCGGGCACTCCAGGGGAGCTTCCACGTTCTGGTTAACCTGACAGAGGTCCTGCAAACCCCTCAGTGTGGCCGCTCCTCACTCAGCACCATCAGGGTGTCTCCAGCAGCAGCAAACACTCCTCCTGGCTATCCAGGTAAGAGGGCACTAAAGCTGGCTTCATCCTGGGGGAAAAAAAGGACATTTTGATGCTTCCTCCTGCCAGCAGCATCCCTCCTCAGTGCTCGTGTCCAGGCGGTGCACATGGGGTGAGGTTCCTGCCCTCCACAGGGACAAAGCCACGGCCAACATCTGCCTCCAAGCTCACACTAGTACTAGTTTTTAATCCACGTTATGGATCCTAATTAGCTAATTATACAGCTTAATTAGAATGTAATTACAGCCCCTACTTATGTAAATAAACATACCGGCTGTAATTACTGAATTATGAAGAGCGGTTACAAAGTGTGGACTCGGTGAAAGAGAAAGCCCCTTCGGAGAGCTTCTGTCCTGGTCCCAGCCCCTCGGCGCCCGCCTGCTCCTGGCTCCAGGATAACGCCCCTCAGCCCTGCAGTCACAGCCACACCAGGGCTCATCCTTCTGTGGGACACGGGGATTTTTCTTTCATCACACAGTTAAGAAGGAAAAGGGAAACAGCACCACGCAGCTTTGTTTAATGTAGTTTTAAGGCCCTTAGCTCCTGTCTTTTGGTCTCCTCTATTGAAAGGCTGGTGTCATTTTATAATCTGCCTTTTCCATCACCACAGGCGCCGGGTGCCGGTGAGAGCTGGGCACATGCAGCAATCCCCTTTCATCTCCTACGCTTACCAGAAGTGTTGATGTATAACACGGGGAGCAGTGAGTGGTTCCCTGCAAAGCACCCAGGAAACGGGCACAGACGGGGCCTTCCCAAATGAAAACCAACCCAGCTGGAGTAGGAAGAAGAGCTGAACTCTGTCAGATGGAAACTGTTCACACAAAAAACTGGTCTGGAGTTGAAATAAGTATGAGTGGATGTGACCAGCTGCCCACCTCCCACGTAGGCATTCCCTGCGTCTGTCTTTACACCCTTTACATCTGCGCTGAAATGGAGCTCGTGCTACTAAGCAATGCATCTAGGTGAGACAGGAATGGTCAAGATGATGGTGGTAAATACCAGCAACACACCACAGCCCCAGTGAGCAGCTCCCCTGCTAACAAACTCCTCCTTCACCGCCCGGAGAGTCCCAGGGGAAAAAAAAAACCTCCCAGCCCCGTTTGCTTCATCACCACCCAGCCACTCGTCATCTTCAACATCTTTCCCCAGCTCCAAAGCACTAAGCCAGACGATAATAACATGCGCTCAGCACTTCTCCCCGCAAAGGATCGTTCTTGTTGTGGCACAAATAGCACAGCTTTAGAATAATGGGCTATTATTTCCATCCTATTTCCAGCGTGGGTAATTAGCACGTTTGTTTTGGTAGGCACAGTTTGATAACAAAGCTTTGCAAATGGACCAAAGTTAGGGCTGTCTTAGTAATTAGATTCCGAGTGTTTAATAGCTTATCAGCAAACCGAGCTCTGTGCGAGGCTCTCGTGCTGCTCAGCCCCGAGACAGAACCGCAGAGATGTCGGCGAGCAGGAGGAGGGCAGAGGAGGTGGGGAAAGGAGGCACGTGAAGACATTACCTGAGGTGACTTCAGGCTCCCGGAGGAAGTTTCCAGCCAAGTTAGGAGCTGAAGACCTCTTCTTCTTTGGGATGAAATGGAGCTCACACTATGCAAAAGGCTCCGGAATAGATGAACCAAGGGAAGCAATGTCGGTGCTAAAGGGACAGCACGGCCAGCCCCTTCCCCACTGCTGCAGGGACATGGCTCTGCCCCTGCTTCTCCCGTGTGTGCCTGAGGACCAAGTTCAAGACCACGACACATGAAATGCTCTCACTTCTTTGTAGAAATGGAAGTGGGCCCTGCTTTGTAGCCATGAACGCAGCGTAGCTGCTGCACTCCCATCCCTTGCCACATCGGGTAACTTCAGCTGAGCAGCCCAAGCAGTTGGCTTCCCTTACCCCTGGTGGGCAGCAAGGGGCTCGTGAACGTACCGGCACTTCTGGTGGTGCAGGTGGACGAGGCAAAGTGCCCAGCCCTTCCTCACAGCACAGGAACAGCAACCCCCCCTTACCTGCGCTACCAGCCGGGACAGGGCTGCGCAGCTCAAGTAACTGCTGATATCCATGCAAGTGAATGCACAAATTGCAAATAAAATAATTATTTCCGATGTTTTACAGTTTCACACGTCTTCCGAGGTCAGTCCGAATCTGAGCTCTGCTTCTTGAAACCGTTTGAGATCCAATTAGTCAAGATCACATCAGGCTAGCAGAAAAGCCTTATGATGCTTTAAATGCTAATTAGCATTCAAATTCATTGTGAGGACCAAAGTGTCCAGGGGTTGTTCTATGGACTATTAACACCTTATTTCCTAGTTTAAACTCATGCCACTTGCTGACACGGAAGGAGAATGCATCACCTTATCCAAGTGACATGTCTACAGCAGGTGTTTGACATTTTGCACAGATATTACTAATGGCACAAGTGTAAATAAAAGATTTAAAAAAATAAAGTAGATATATATTAATTGTATAATTGCTCCAAACAGTGCTGAGCTAAGGGGGAAACCAAGTGAAGTCTGTGAGCATCAACTATTTCCCTCTTCTTTTCCAGTCTGCTTGGCAGAACAAAGGAGCTGTGGTCCTAAGCTGGAGCCCTCGGGTACCCCTGAGGTGTGCTTAGGGAACAGGAACATCCTAGGAACTGAGCTGCCCGGGGCTTACCAGTAGTTAGCCCCAAGGCTGAATTTCTGACGAAATCCCCAGTGGTACACAGGCACAGCTCGGGTCGGCAAGAAAAGTTCCCCTGCTGCCAGGGAAAACGTTGCTTTTCTCAGCAGTGGGATGATGGAGGCAGCCCACCAGGGCTTTGCTTCCTTCCCCCTGCCCCAGAGCAGCAGGATTTGGCCCTTGGTGCGCAGGGAATGGGGCCACAGGGTGCTGGCCTCAAGCTGCTGCCTCCCCTGCAGGCTGCTGCACCTCTCCAGGGTGTGTTTGCCCCCCAGAAAAGATCCCGGCCCACGGCCCTCCACCTGCAAAACTCCCCGCGAGGCTGCTGCTGATAACGGGCTTATTGCTTCCTGCTGGCAATTTCCAAGGTGCTTATCTAATGAGTCATTAGAGACAAATAAAAAATAGGAGAGAGAAATTGACTTAGCACTTCTTGCAAGAAAATACTCCACCTGGAGAATTTTAAGTAGAGCAAACCAGAGCAATTTTAATAATATTAAACTTAAAGTGACAGCGAAATGAGTGAATGCAGAAAAGCACCAAAAAACCCAAATATATATAAACCATAAGGCATTGTGAGAAGAATATGATTAAGCTTTCGGAGTTACACATTCAAAATTCAGGCAGCGCTGGGAATGAGATTTTTTTTTCTCTTCTTCCCAGGTTAAGAAATACCCTACCATATAATCACATAACAAAGGCTATAGAATAATTCATACAAAGGGAGCTGGCGCCTGCAGCCTTCATCCTGCAGCGCCTGGTGCCCAGCCCTGCAGCCCCACGGCCACGCTTTCCCCGCACGGTGTGAGCTGTGCATCTCTGTGCACCTGGCTGCAGGAACCTGCTGCTCGGATAACCCCCACGGCCACTCCAGCATCCCTCCTCATGCTAAAAACTGCTAAAAAAATCAGCCTGGGAGCGAGGGGGCTGTCCTGAGGTGGAGGAGGGACCCCAGGAGCTGCCTCTGGAAGGAGGACTGCCCCCAGCAGTGCCCTTATTTTTCTGGACAGCAAAAGAAATGGGTGGCTTAATGCAGGAGCAAATTCTTTCCGTGGTGCAGGAACACCTCTCACATCTGCCAAACAGTAAAAGAATTGCAGCTCAGCAAGGGAATACGCTCCAGAATATTGCAACAAGGTCCGAAGCGATGTGAGCTGTGCTCTGTGCCCCTTGGCTGATCTTTCTCAGCCTCAGGCAGAAATCAGAGGTTTTTCGTGCAAAAAAAAAGAAATGTGGAAATTCCCACATAGGTTCCCTGCATTAATTTTCATTGTTAGAGCAATGACAGTGACAGCGAGGATGCACAGCTCTCAGGCACTGATTAAACCTCCCAGCGGCGTGTGCAGAGAGAGGTGGGACTGAGCTGGGGGGCCTGGGGGCGGCAGGAGGCCTTGCACTATTGAGAGGCTCATCTCTGCAGGAAATGCAGCTTAGGAAAGGTCTGCCTGGCACAGCCCTTTCTGCATTTCCCTTCTCAACGATGGACACGATGCCAGGCCACATCTTCAGGGCACCATCACATCGAAAAGAAGTTTTTACTCTCTCACTTTACGGCAAATCATGGCATTTCTCTTGTCTGAGCGTACCCTACAGGAGCCGGCTGCTGCCAGCTCCTCACCTGTTATTAAGGGGTTCTTAAGTTTTGCTCGTGCAATAGCTCCATCGATCACAGCAGATAATTGCCCGCTAATGACGGCGTTCCGTCCCGTGTTCTGCGGGAGCTCTGTCACCTCGGTGGGTGAGGCGTGCAGCGCTGCCTCACGTTTGAAAGCCTCACGGGTTTGCTTTGGGTCCTTTTATTTTTTCGAGTGAGTTTGGAGTGATGTTTACATGCAAACCGTGATCGCAGACGTTAAATCACTTTCCAGCTCGAGCTGTTCAGCTGATGGTTCAGGAGGGGGAGAAAAAAACGTAGCAGGGATGTGGGTTTTTCATCACAGAAGGGATGTTCTTCAGTGCCTTGCGCTGCGTGGCAAAGGGCAGCAAAAGGCAGAGATGCACCCAAGTGGAAATAAATAAGGGTTTGATTGCTGAAGTGCTTTGTTTGCCACTCCGCCACATAAATAATAATAATATACAATAATAATAGCAAAATATTGCCTGATACCAGGGGGATTAAATATCAAATTAATATTTAGCGTGGTTTGGATTAAGCAGAAATAACAGCTTTATGATTACAGTCTGAAATTGCTGCTAATAATGACTGATTATGCTGCTGCAGAGGAAGAATTATAAGCACTCGGGGACAAGTAACCTTCCCAAAGTCATTAGCAGAAAAGTGCTGAGAGGACCGAGGTCTGCTCCCAGGGGGGTGCTGGTGCAATGGACAGAGGAGCGAGGTGAGAGGCTGTGGTCGTGATTTCCAACAGCTCAGGTGGGAGCCGCTGGTCTCCGTGCCCACAGCTGAAGTTTCAGGGGAAAGTTAAACCCCTGAGCAAAACAGGGAAAAAATTCTTCTCCCGGTCCTGCTGTGCGAGGGAGCGATGCCGACTCATCTCTCTGCATGGGACTTTTATCCCCTGGATGCAGAGGACTTGATTGTTTGAAATGGATTTAGCTGTAACTTGGCAAAGCCTCGCCTTTCTGCGGGTTTCCAACTCATTAGGTTTCTCTTTATGAAGTTTGCCACCTCCACTGGGCTCCTCTCGACAGTCTATTTTTTCAGTTTATTTTCCTTCCAAAACCGCTATCACTTGGCAACACGCAGCAAGGCAGAGGCAGCAAAATCGTTCTGCTGTGTAAAGCTGGAAGCAAAGGGGAGAAAAATCCTGGAGGGAATCCCCGGGGTCGCTGGCTGCAGGATGGGGCAGGGGAAGCTCCCGGTGCCCGCTCAGCACCAGGGCATTGGTGATGTCCCCCGGGGGGACAATTTCTCCGCCGCCTGCCAGCTTGCCCAGGGCTCGTCGAGCATTTTCTGGGCACTTTTTGACCAGCTGGAGCCCTACAGCCAGTTTGTTGGAACAGCCTGAAATCCAAACTGGGATCCTAAAGGCTCCTGCTAAGAAGACACCTGTTGAAGCTGCAGCGCGTGCGAGAGCACCAAGATGCTTGGTCCACTGCTAGGTGGTGGGAATTAATCTTCAGCATATTTAACTGGTGCTAAAAAGCGTAGGCAAGGAAGGAACAATCTCGCCTTGGCCTCTGTGCCTTATTCTAAAAAATATAAATATTGACATTGCTTGATTCTCTAGGGCCTTCCTGTGCTTCTCCTGGAGTTAAATCCTCGTGCTGCAATTCGGGAGCAGACAGGTACCCACACGGAGCAAACTCCTTCTCCTGCAGGTTCCTGTGCAGCCCCTGCTAGAAACAATGCAAGTCTGGGTGCTGCCAGAGCACGGGGAGGGAAATGTCCACCCAGACATTGCTTCAGAGGAGCCAGGCGGGGAAGAGGAGAAAGGAGGAACTGCCACCAAGTCCCCCTCTGCTCACAGCTGTTGGTTTATCTGGGGACTTAGCACATCACACAGCTCAAAGCAACAGAGCACATCGCTGATCTAACTGGCAGGAAACACTGCTTCCAGGAAACCTTTGTAAGCGCTCAACTGATAACAAAAATTAAAAACAAGCAACCCTCCAGAAACGCGGCAAATAGCTTCATAAGTTGATGTGTGTCTGTTACCGGAGTAATTAATGTTCTCCTTTTTATTAGACTGCTGTAAGCTAGCCAGTCTATAATGTCAGTAATGACAGGTTGTTATAACTGCGATGCATTTTTTTCCGGTGTATGTGCTGATATTTTATTTAAACAGATCTGCTTTTGTGTCATTCTGACTCGAGGAAGGTCAAAGACATGGAGATTTATGAGTGCCAATTATGTGTATTAATTTTTAATCAGACTCTGAGAGATATCATTACTATCTGGTTCCTGCTTCCATACGAACTGTAGCAGCGAGACGCAGGCAGCAGGATCGGAAGGCAGAAGTTTTGGGAGCCAGGAACCGATGCAGTGCCAGCCTCACGCCGTAAGCGCTGCACGGGCAGTGTCCCACACCACGTCCGTTCGCACAGAGAAGCTGGCCTGCCTCTGCACTTGCTTCAGGAGGGGGGATGCACGGGAGGTGCTGCTGCTGCAGCCAGAGGACGTTTTTGGAGACCTCCCCGTCCTTCCCGACCTGCACCTGGAGCACCCCGACCCTCACGTGCCTGTGCCCTTCTGTGCAGAACAATGCACCCAGAACAGGGGAACTGGGCAGGGATGTGTGAGGCTTTAAGGTCCCGGGCATGGCCAGCCGTGGCCCCATGGATGGTGCCCCTGGATGTGCGTCCCCCGGGGAGCCTGGTGGGCAGGCAGCCCAGCGGATTTGGTGTTCCTCCTTTTTATTGCCGCATCTTCTTTCATTTCCCCGTAGCTGGGAACAGTTTCAGATAAACACCGCTTGACATTTTAAAGGATGAGGTTTTTTATTTTGCTCCCTGTAATTACTCCAAATCTCCAGGAAAGCCTTAGGCAGCTCTCAGCCTGGATTTCTCTCACCAGCTGGAGTCCCTGCCTCTTCGGCAGGGCTGGGGGCTGCCCGTGCTCGGTGCCTCCCCCCAGGGCTGGCACCCACAGAGGGTGCGGAGCCCTCCAGCAAAGAGCCCACCCATGGAGGGGGAAGATGAGCAAAGGGAAGAGCAGGCAGGCAAAATGGTACAGGATGGGGTCTCCTGGTGGGCAAACTGAAATATTTTTTTTTCCCCAGGATGCACAAACAGTTCGTGGGCTCCACCGTGCAGGAGGACAGAGAGGGAAGGAGCGCTGCAGCCAGTGGAGCTGTGCGAGGGGTGGCTGGCACCATGCAGGGCATTTATGTGCATGGTCACCAGCTGGGCCAACCCACCTGGATCCTCTCTGGGGCCTGAAATAAGCGCTCAGCTTTTGCTGGCATGGCCAGAATACAGAGGCCAGCCTGGGCAGCAGACTGCAGGCAGAGCTCAGCAGGCAGAAGTCACACGTTAGATTACAGCAGCCTTTAAGAGCGCCGGCCCCAGGCACGAGGCACAGCTTAGGAGGCTGAGCGCGAGGGAAGTTTCTCCAATGCTAGCAGCACGCTGGTGGCTAATTGATTCCACTGCAGGATTAACGATGAAAGGCAAGCCGATGGAAACTTCTCACTGAATCTTCTCTTTGCCTCTCCACCTGCCTCAAAGCAAATACCAACAAGATATTTTGTGATGTATCGGGCTCTGAGATTAAGATAAGAAGAAGGAAAGCCAGAAAGAAATCAACATAAACATGCTAAGAGAGGGAATGAGTGGCACAACGGGGAAGGGGAGATTTAAGGGCTCCTGGTGTTCATATTGCACGGAGTGCACCCCAGCTTTAAAGCCCTGCTCTGCGTGCAGTAGTGCTGACGACAAAGGGAACTTCTCATCCACAGCAGCCGGGCAGGGCAAGACGTGGGTGGCATTGTGGTGTAACAGCACCACGAAAAGCAGGATGCTAGGCTGCAAGGGGAAACCTTTTTCTGTTTTGCTGGTCACTTGCAGGTTTGGGAATATCTAACTTTCGTCTAAGACACTCTGCAAGCACGTTTCTGCTCATCAATCGCTTCTAACTTTGATTTATTTACTGCACTCAGGACAGTCTGCCCAAGGAGCTCGGCTCCTCTGGCTCCAGCCGCCTGCTGCCCACAGGAGAAGAGCCCCGTCCCTGCCACAGCACCCCCAGTCCCTGCCATCTACCTACTATCCCATCTCCTTTTCCTCCTCTTTGTCCCATGTCAGGTAGGTGATGGCAAGCGAGCTGTGCAGGCAGCACACGGAGGGCTCTAATTGATGGGCTCTGCCTGCGAGAATATTCACTACAACATCGTAATTAACCTGACGTGCAGCCGGAGTGTGGCAGCTGGGAGCTGTGATTCATGGCCGACACCGAGCCTCCGCTAGCACATAAGCGGGGACTCGTGCCTCTTCCACTTAGCTAGTCAAATGAGAATAAAAGGAACTAAGTCCTCAATTAATCTTCCCCCCACCCCTGAGCCTTGCCGTGCCCGTGGCGCGGAGCAGATTCCATCACCCGAATCCACGAAGTTACCTAACAGTAGATGGCTCTCCCAGGCATCATTTTCCATATGGAAAGGTGTGCCTCCAGGTTCCCTGGGGAATCGGGTGAGTGGCATTACTCCGCGTGGCCAGGACTCGTAGCTTCTCCTCACCCAGGTTGCTTTGACCGTGACGGAAGGAGGACCAATGTCACCGGAACAGTGCTCAGCAGCAGCCGTTTGCTCAGTGGCTGGAGGTGTGCACAGCCAGGCCCTGCTCAAAAGCAGCTCCCTGGCCTCTGGAAAGCGACCTGCACGCCTGGACCTGTGGTGTTACAGCGTGACCGGCTCTTCCCTCTCCCCACTCCTCAGGAATAAGGCAAGGAACGTTGTCAACCTGAAGAATAAAACTACGCAGGTGAACGTCCTGCCCGTGCCTGGCCTGTGTGGCTGACAGCAGGCCAGCTGCTCTCTCACTGCGTTGCAGATGGGAAGATTTTGCTGTTTTTCAGGGCGAGGATCAGTGTGAGGATAGGGCTGATCAGGGCGAGGCAGTGTCGGATCCGTGTGCCAGGAGCGCTCCCTGCTCGGCTGCCCCCGTCCTTCCCATTCTGCCACAAGTCAATACAACGATTCGTTTCTAGTTTGATTTCAGAAAGAAAAGGTCAAGGTGAGGATATCTCCATCCATTTCGGTGCCATATCACAGAGATCACCCCTGCTCACTTCTGCCACGCTCAGCAGTGCAGAGTTTCATCCAGATAGAGAATTTTAATATATGTTCTCCACGTCATTCCGATTCTTCTTTTCAGTATCTGCCATGCCAAGCAAGTGGAAGGAGAGTCTGTTATTTATTATGCTTTAGAATCGGAAATGAAAAGAAACTGTCATGAACAGCTTTGCTGTTGTGTGAAAAAGAAAAGGCTGAACCCTCCAGTGCCGCGCAGCAGAGACGCACCGAGGCAGCTGGAAGATTTTGCTCAATTATGGTTCAGCTCTTCTGAGAAAAGGGCCCATTATGAACGAAATGTGAGGCCAGAGGGAGATTTCCTCGGCTGGGTCTGGTGCTTACAGCTGGCTATTCGGCTGGGCCAGCACGGTTTGCAACGCCTGGGGCAGCACAGTTCTGTCCGCACGGTGCAGGGAGGCTGAGTGCCGGAGGAGAAACGTGTCCGTGTGCGGTGTGTGATGGGGAGGAGGAATTACACCTTAACGTGTGACCAAGAAGGGCAATGAGCATGTGGGTTTGTGATGGGTCTGTAAAATGAACACAGCACCACAATGCAAGCTGGCCTGGGACAGCGCCCAGAGCGGGGAGAGCCACTTTGCACAGCTCTGCGCAAAAAGAGCTCTGGCACCAGATGGAGACTGCTCTTGGTGCTTCTTCTCCCCCAGAAGCCTGCATCTGAATGCAGCTGGGTGAAGAGTTCTCCCTTCTGCCCCTACGCACAGCCGTGGGCTCACAAACTGGATTTTAAAATACGAGCCTGTGTTTGATTGCTGTGAGAAGGAAGGGCTCCTCATGAAGTGCCACCTCCCAGGTGTGCCTTCCAGTAGCTGGGAGCGCTGTGGAACAACCCGGGGTCAGCTCCAAAGGAAGGCTGCCACCTAAAAATAAAATATGGATGAGCCTAATGATGCTGCAGCATAATGATGCACCACCAAAGCACGTTCCTGTTTGCAAGTTAATCATTAAGTATAATTAAAGATTCAGGCTGTTGCTCCGGTTGTTAAATCAGTCTTGTAGCTGCTCATAGGGAGCCTCTGGAACTGCTTTTGCTGCTACAGTTTGGGGTGGAAACCTTCCTCTGAAAGATTTCCTAGGCTGGACAGCTGAGGACGGGCAGGCAGGCTGCCAGCCCGGTGCCAGAGGGGCCTCCCTACAGGCACTGAAATGCAGGAGGGACTTTTTCTTTCCGTGGGGGCAGACTTTGACTTGTTCTTTCATCCACACCTGCTTGCCTTCATCTTCCACTTAGAGAGAAGTGGGAACTCTGCTGCAAGCTCAGCGAGAGGTTTCTGCAAAGGGAAGTTCAGTAAATCCAAATATTTCCTCTTGATAATAAATATGAGGTAAAATGGAAACTGGTGGGATTGCATAACACTGGGTTCACTTTGCAAGCTAATTTTATTTCTTAGGCTACCGAAGCAAAAGCTCATGGAAATTACTCAAGGCAGCCATGGGAAATCAGGCACCAAACTGATTGGATTCATGCAGGAGAATTACACTTACACTTGTCATCATTATTGGTACAGCTGGCTTCATTCCTTTATGGGCATCCTAGCACTTATATCTTGTAAGTGTTTGCAGCAAGCCCACGAACGTGCTGATTAAGTCATTAGGTCATTTACCACACTGAATCTCCTGAGCGTGCAGAGAGCATCGCCTTTCTCGGACATTTTTGCTGTGCTGCTCTTTGCAAAGGAAAACCCACCCGCAGGGGTGCCCAGCACCCAGGGGCTGCCTGCAAAATCTGTGCTTGGTGGTGCAAGGGGTAAGGACATAAAATTCTCAGTGAGGAGCCTCGAAAGGCACCTTTGGAGCATGATCCGCGTTCGTTTGCTAACGAGCTTGCAGAGGGCAGGCGTTCAGCTTGCCCTCAGATGTGGTGGGCAGCTGCGGGGAAAGAGATGACAAGCAGATATCACCCTCCGTCCTCAAAACCTAGGAAAAGAGTTATTACTTGTGAGGTTTCTGAACTGACAGCGCCTGGAGAGATTTGAAAATTTTATTGCGCCATAAAGCAGAGATCCCTTCTTCTGGGCCGGGAACGGCAAGGCGGATCTTACGGACTGAGAGTCGGCATGGGCAGTCCCAGAAAGTCCTCTGAAACATTCCCGTGCCTTACTTTAATAACACAAGAAATAGTTATAATTTCTGTCATTTGAATTTCAAATCCAACTGAAAGATCTACCTGAGGCTGCTATTTTAAAATGCGATTCTTTCTTCTCTTTTCTTTTCAACCCCCTTTTCAGAACCAAACATCATGTTTCATCTCCAAGCACCGAGATTAAAAAAAGCCAAAACAATTAGTGGGGAGCTGATGAAGGTGACAGGGTCATAATTAGTGCTGTTCCTCTGCATCATGTGTTTATCATGCCAACAGAATCAGTCGCTCACAGGGTGCGAGTCATGAGCTGCCGGAGCACACATGCCTGGTGCAGCGGTAGCACTGCTGGGTTTGTTCTGCAGGGAGCAGAAACGCAAAGGAGAGGATTTTTAAGGTGGGATAGCTTGCTACGTGCACGACGAGCACTAAGGGCAGAAGATGCTGGAAGCAAACCCTGTGGGAGCCCTTGCCTGGCACCCCAAAAGAGCCTCCTCGGTGTGGAGAAGGCAAAGAAACTCGCTCGGATACTCGAGACCTGGGGTCAGAAGAGACAGAAGCCGGCTTCAGGCTGTGCACGACCACATGCGCTCACCTCTGAGGCAGGGCAGCGAGTGGGCTCAAAATCTGCCCAAAAAGGCAACTAGTCGAACTGCCCAGCTGGGTTTTAAATGTTTACAAGAGAAGAAAATAAGTCCTGGGAGAGCTGCTGGTGGAAATCTGTCTAATTAGCTGCTCGGTGAGCTTCTCAGGACCTCTCTGTCAATAGCTGCTTCTCACTCTCCCCGCTCAAGCCCTGATCAAGTAGGGGTCAGCTACTGGGTGCTGGCAGCATTTTGTGAGGCCTTGACTAAGCTCCTTCAAACTATTTTTCTTCTTGTGTTCACGGCTGAAAAATGAGTGGCAATTACCCAGGGAGCACTTCCCTTGCTAATTAGATCTTGTTAAGTGATTGGTTTGCCTCCCATCCTGCTGCAGATTTTTATATTTTCCCCTGTTGGTGGAAAGCCAGCTGGAGAACAAGAAACAGCCAGCAGCTCTGACGTGACCATAAGGAAATGCAGGTTGAGGTTAGTAGGGTGAGTGGAAAATGGGAAATGCCAAGGCAGCGGAAGGAGCACTGCGTGGTACATGCGGACGGGCACCATTTCTTACTCGCTAAATAGATTCAAAAACTGGATGTTTTGGGAGGGTTCAGGGCCTCCCTGCTTCAGCATATGTCAGTCCTCCACTGCCAGAACTGATCCCTAGTTAAATAATCCTGTTGTCACAGAGGACTTTGTGCTTTCCTCTGAAATGAGTGCACCCCTAGGAAGACCTTTGTGTCACGACGCTCAAATTTAAGTTTTCTGCGGAAATCAGACATCTCCCCTGCTTTAGCTTTGCAAGTGCCAGGTGGGCAGAGCAGCGAGCCGAGCAGCAGCCACTTCTCAAACAGTTCCCAAGTTCGCTCCATGCTTTCACCGTGCTGGGGGCACGTGGCTGCAGAAAAGTGCCCCCAGCAGTCAGCAATAACTTTAAATCCTCCTAACAATGTGTGCCCTGCCGCAGGATGGCTTCACACTTCAGCAGTTATAGTTGGGAGAGTTACATTGCGGGTTTAATGAGCTCACGTTTTTTCACTGATGGGCTGCTCAGTATGCTGAGCACAACTGGGCTGGGCTGGGGTTAATAGCAGCCCCCAGTTCAGAGTCCTAATCCGAGAGGAAGGAACCGTCCTAATTACAGCCACTGAGAGCTGCTGGGGTACTCACGCCGCCTGTTACGTGCAGCGTTTAATGTTACTGAGATTTCTTTTTTATAATGTATGGGCAAAACGTAGTGCGACGGACACCTGGGAAGTGGCAGCCGCACATCTCATCTCCCCATGAGGAGTGGCGGTGCTAAAGCAATTTCCATTCATCTCTGCTCTTAGCCAGCTGTTTCCATAACACCTCTGTGCCTCGCCTGTTCCCAGCACAGCCCTCACCCTGGCAGGGACAAGGGGCAATGTCCAGCCAATTCCTGTGCTGGTTTTTCTCTGCCTTCAAAAGCGTCTTAAAAAGTTACTTTTTTAATGCCAACGAGGAAAGCAATACCTGAGCATCTGGGGATGCAGAGGATAGATTATGCTGCACTGACCTTGTGCTAAAGAGAGCTAGAAACAGGACTCAGTGGTTGGGATGCTGGGCACACAGACTCTGGGTGGCGAGTCACGGAAGGAAGGATGCCCTTTGTGTGCTCACTGTCACGGTATTTCAGATCTGCTTAAATCCTGGCCGGGATTAGGCATTCAGGTAGCAGCCTGCTGCCTTCCCTGGTAATGTACCCCTCGGTTTCTGTGTTTACCAGATTTTAGTATTTGTTCTCCTTCACTTGCCTCCCCACAAAATAAACACTGTCTCAGCTTGGGCGTGCTTTTTGGAAATCGCAGTGAAATCAGCTTGGACTGGTGCTCAGCCGTTAGCACCTGCTGGCAGCCAGGGCAGGGGCAGGAGGAGCAGAGGCAGAGCAGAGGGAGAAGAAACCTGGGGAAGGATTTTTCTTTTCCAAGTGAATTGGACACACAGCCCACGAGGTTACCAAAGGCGTGGAGATGCGCTGGGTGCAGCACAAGTACGTGACAGCATCTCCTCCTTCCCTGCTGCCACCCCAGCCGACAGCCAGGAGCTCTGCCTGCAAGGGGGAACTGGGCTGAGCCTGAGCAAACCAAGCACCAGGGGCAGTTTTAAAAGAGAGACAGGATTAACACGAGGGTGTCAGCTTCCCCAGTGAAAGGAGGCTGATTTCCTTACAGCCAGCCATCGTGCCTGTGTATCGACACTGCACAGCAGCAGGACTCAGGCTCCCGTCAGGAATAATTCTAACCAGGGGAAACAAAAACAGAACTGCAAAGAAAAACTCTCAGGAGTGGAAAGACACGTCCAAAGCAGCAAGGAACAGCACTCACTCTGCTGTAAAACTTCTGGAGCCTTGCCTAAAAGTTTCAGTCACAGCAGGGGAGTGTTTGGGCAGCACCAGTTGCTCTCAGAGCATCACTGCCAGATCCTAAAGACAGTTTTCTTGTTTGTTGGTTCAATAAAAAGCACCCTGTTCTGATACCTATCAGCTGATTCCACCTAAATTACCTGTGAGAATTTCTCTGTGCAATTAGCAGTTCGGTTCCTCTCTTTTTAATAGCATACGTATTGTGATTGCAGCAGCAATATGTGCTGCGAACCAGGTGGTTAAACCTGGAACGAATGTGAACTAAAAGGAAAAAAACGTGCAGATAATCTGCAAGCACCAATTTCCCTATTAAGGATCATTTACTAACTCATGAAACAACCCTTTGCTAGTAATGGAGGGGGGAGGAATCGGTAAGTGGAGATGGCTGCAATGTTCTTGCAGAGATGTTCTTTTCCTCATGCTGTTTTTTTTTACAGCATTTTTAGAGCAAGTTTCAGCAAAACTTGGGCGAGAGAATAAAAGAAAGTCCTGCTCTCTGGGATGTTGGCCTCAAATGCAGGAGACCCAAAATCAACTCCTGTCTTTCGGGCAAGATCCTGCAAGATCCAGCCTAACTGATCAGGCATGCAGCAGTGACCTTTACTGGCTTTTATTGAAGAGGAATGAGTCTCCTGAAGGACGGAGGCTCATTACGGCAGGCGAGCTCTGTGCAAACAGAGGCAGGTCTGCTACTGAACTTTGCAGAGGCTCCCGCTGGAGAGAGAAACACCCACGTGAGTGAGGAGCATCCCAGCACTGTAACCCCTTCTTGCATGCCATGAAAGCAAGCAAAACTGCGTAATTCCCCCCTAGCATGCCTTTTGCATGCAAAGACTGATCGCGAGGAGGAGACTTCCTTGGTAGCCCCGTACCGGGACAGTCACACCACACACCTTGTCACATCACCAGCTACTCTGGGAGGGATGCCAGGAAGCTTCCATCAGCACCATCACACCCCTAAAATCTTAAATAAAAGATCTTGGCTGCACATTGCAGATGCTGCTTGGGGGGTTGTTCTTTCCCAATATCCAACCGGATCCCAAATGAAGAACTTCATTTAAAAAAGCCCACTATATACAGCTTGAAAATGAGGCTGAGCTGTGTTTACAAGTAGGTTTTTCTTCTGCTAACAAAGGTCTTTCACAGCAAGACGCGTGCCCACTAAGTGGCTTTTGTGTCAATGATGGAACAGCCTGGGTGAAAAGTTGGCAGAGATTTTGCATCCTGTGCTTTGAGTTTCTCTTGCTCAGAGCATCTCCGGGTCCTAAGCACAGGTATTTTAGCATTCCGCGGGCTACATTAGCACAACACAATGCTCCCCATGTATGAGCTGTCCCAGTTGTAAGGCAAATGCAGTAACAATAGGAACGTGAACTTGGCACCTGGTTTTCTGCGCGTGACAATTCAAAGGCATCATTTCTGTGACAGTTTCTCCCTTATTAGAATCATAATTAAAAACTGCACTTCAAAAAAAAAAAAAAAAAGGATGGGTTTCTCTTTTCCCATTTAAGGGAAGAAAATCCTTTCAAGCTCAGTTTAAAAGCAAGACTTTGTGAGAGGGACTGCTGGGGTAAGTCCCTTGGAAACAGATGTAGCTGAGTTACTGCCCTCTTGAACAATCCAGGTAACTGCTCTTTGAAGTTAGTTAAAGTATTTATCTTCCAACCCCTTGAGAAAGCATTCTAGGACTCGTGTCAGATGCTCACGCTTCCCTCTCTTCAAAAGGAACCCAGAAACATACTGTGAATTAATACAGAGCAGGAAAGGATGCAGCCAGTGACAAAGAAGAGAAGCAAAAGCTTCTGTCTCACCTTCAGGCAATGAGTTTGCCTAACCAAGGGCAGGTGGGCCACCGCTGCTATTACTGCATGAGGAAGTAAATGGCAACAGTGAGAGCACAACCCTCACCAGCCTAGGATTCTGGTCACAGGTCCTACACTGCTGTACAAACACACAAGAAATTTAAGATAGAACGTGTGTTGCTTGTGGCTCAAGCTCCTTGATAATTTCATGACACAAAATTTGAGAGAGGAGGCTGGTGTCAGTGGTAGACATGGGCAGAGTCTAGGAGGAAACGTAGAGGGTGGCAAATGTTGGATTTGAAAAATGAAAATGGGGGGATAAAAATACGCAGACTCAGAACCTTTCTACGCCTATCTTGCCTTTCCTCCCGCCACTGTAAAATCTTAAAAAGAGAACTACCTAAGCAATTAAGGTTCAGAGGGATATCGACAAAGCTTTTGGTAATTACTGCTTCAATCTCCACTGACCATATGAATTGAAGAAGGAAAACTCAGGAACCACAGCCAAGTAACACCAACACTCACAATTTCATTGCAACAACCCCATTTCAGGGATGACAGGCAGAGAGATTCAGAACACTCAACTAATTACAAGGTGGTGGTAATTACTGGTATAAAACCAATGTTAAAGGCAGATGAAAACTGCTGGTGTCATTTTTTCTAGAGTTACAAGGCTCAGAAATGTCAAGTCAAAATTTCATTTTGAAATACAATTCCCATCCTTTTATATGTACTACTTGAATCTAATGACAAGCTGGAGCACTCACTGAGAATAGCTTTCTTTAAGAAAACCTATCTGTTTTTGTGCATCTTGTTTCTTCCCTAGGAGATGAAAAAAGATTAGGCAGAGATCATTTAGATTAAAGCTATTTTACATGTAAGTAAAAAATTGTAATAAAATACTATGTGGTCAGGAGAACTATAGAAGAGGAGGAGGAGACCCACAGAAGAAAGGGAAAAAGGACAATACCATAAAAGGATAAAAAATATGCCCCCATGGGTCCAGACACAGTGGTAACTTATATAAAAAAGATGCTGTTTCTGTTAGCGAAGCCCAGACCTCATGGGAGGGTGAAAAGGTAAATACCTCAAAATTCCTGATTACTGAGTTGGGGGAAACTTGGACTTGGAATTTACTGCACTCTAACAATAAGAAGCCAAAAACATTTGGAGAAATAAAACTTCATTGAAAAAAGCAGTTCTGCACCACACACAATAAATAAATAACACAGAGCAGAACAACTTTTTTATTGAGTAACCTTACAATAGAGGACCTGGAAAAAAGGAAGGAAAAAGGAAGGGGATGCAAGTGCTTCACAACAAAGGAAAAGAAGGGGAAGAAGTTCACCAGTGAAGACCTCGTGGAGGTCAGTTTTTTGACAGTCCTCAGGACATGGCCCTTCACTCCAGTCCTTCATTCATATTGAGTCCTAGAAAAATCTTGAAAACAAAATGAACAGAATCAGCAAGTATCTCACCCTTCTACCCATTCTGTACCAGTTCACAGTTGTGCCCTTTCTTCCTTGTGTGCTGGCTCCTGCAAAAAAAAGAGGACAAAACCAGCCGAACTCAGTTGGAAGCTCCAACTCCTGTGCCAGAAGGAAACAAGGAACCCAAGACCCCAAGACAGGAGACACCAACCCACCCCGACAGGCAAAGACAGCCTCAGAGGTCCTCCCCCCCCTTCTTTGCCATAACCAAACCAACGGAGAGCAGCTTTTCTCACCATCTTGATGTGCAGAGTACCTCCCTGCGGTGCTGCAGCAGGGCTCTGAAGCAAGTGCCTCGGGCCAATGAAGCTGGGTATGCACGGCAACAGCCCAAGAGCCTGGACCCCGCTTACAGGGGGGTTCTAAGTAGGAGCTGACATTTTCAAATGCCCAGGAACCCAGGACAACACCTCTCTGTGTTACAGAGGGGACCTGGGCCCAGGGGAAGCCAAGCTGTACTACACATCCCAGCTACGGGGCAATAATGCATAGAATATGTCATAATATATTCTTCCAGCAATAGTTCATTTACTTTATAAAATTGTTTTCTTATAGAATTTATATATTTTTTATGGAATAGGCGATATTATATTTATATAGTTTTCAATAGTTCGTTTATATCGTTCATTCTGTTTAGACAAAAGAACTAATTTACCAGAAATAAAGGGGGGGGGGGCTTGGGGTCTAGTGAGCTCTAAAGCCCCCCTGGGGGCAGAGAGAGTGGCTGTGCCCCTGCTTACAGGGGGCCGCTCCCCCCAGACAGCCAAAGGGGCAACAAGGCAAAAGCCCAACGATTACAGCAAAGACCCGAGCCCTGCTTACAGGGAGGTCGCCCAGCACAAAACCAACCTGGGCACCTAAGGTGCCAGCGCTACTCTCCTTTAACTAGAGCCCTGCTGGCAGGGCAGTGCCTTTGCCCAGGGTGCTCTCCTCTTTGCCCGTCTTCTGCCTTCTCCTCCCTCTTCCCGCTCACTCTTGCCTCGCCGTTCCACACGATGCTTCCTCGTTCTTCTGCGCTGGCTGCTGCAAAGAAAGGACAAAATCGACAGAACTTGGTTGGAAGCTCCAACTTCAGTGCTGGAAGGAAACAGGGAACCCAAGGCAGCTCCTCATAATGACCACGCTAACGAAGACAACTTCGGAGGTCCTCCCCAACTTTGCCATCACCAAACCAACTTAAAGCAGCTCTTTTCACCACGTTGATGCTCAGAGTACCTCCATCCAGCGCTGCAGCAGGGCTCTCAAATCTTACAGACTCCCATCTAACTTGCTCTTAAAACTCAACAAAAAGATCGTATCCTATCACAGTTCATTCCTTAAACTCAGCCTGCAGTTTCTGAACTTTCACTGCCAGGGTCACAAGAGTGTCTGAGCAGCTCAGCTGTGGCAAAAAGCATACAGCTGAGATCTACCTGGCACCTGTGCATCCTTAACTCTTAATGGGTGAAAGTCATACTAAAATGCACTTCATTTTACAAAAATGTTAATGAAATCAAGAATTTTAATACTTGTCATGAGCAATATAAATAATTTTAAAACTTTTGTAAAAGTTATCGAGTGAAAAATGGTAAGCTTCAATTAGGTTGAAGTAAACAGGCCCAGATCACGGTAGATTTTAGTGGTGCAGCCTCACAAATGCGGTGGTAGTGCTGCACCCCCATAAATTCTGATGTCACTGATTTTCTTTTCCTGCAGCTGGTGACAACTTGTGGCTTGTACTGGGAATTAGGGGGTCTAAGAGCTTTTCACAAGGTACTGAAGGATTTCTGTAGCTGGTGGAGCCTGGAGCATATCCCCCAGGCGAAGTGAACACTTACCACATGGTTTCTGATGTTGCAGCAATTTGCAGAAAAGCACGCATTATAAATCATATCCACATATTGGCTCTGCCTGCTAATTTAATTCTTTGAGCATTTTTCTTTGCTTATTGGCTTTTGACAAAGGTATCATTCCAAGTGTCCTTCTCAGCTCTACCTTGCAACGGTACACAGATTCTGCCTATTATCTGGCTTTAGTAGCTGTCAGTAATGCAGGAACAACTCCCTGTATTAATGTGGTTTACACTTAAGTAGTAGAAGACAGTAAATTTTCAGTATAGTATAATGGATACCAAGATCTCTTGCAACACAAGGTGTAAAAGCTAAGGGATCGTCCCATACTTGGCACAGCCAGCTGCTGATAGCAAGCCCTGCTCTAAAGATTTTGATGCCTTGATTATGTAAATAAGGGAGATTATTCCATCCACAAAACTCTAGCGAGATAATCATCAAACAATAAATCACCACAACTCAGGCAAATGCAAATGAATTTTGAACATTATCACCATAATTACAACTGTATTGCTGTTATTATCTGAGCAGGATAGAGGACATCAGGCCCCAGAGATTATTCCCTACTGGTTGCGATTTAAATTGGTTGACATTATTTAGCCCGTAGGGACATTGCATAGAAATGGCTTTAGTTTTCAGAAATTTCAGCTTCTCTGCAGACATGATTTCCTCTTGCCCACTACCCTGGTTTCTGGCTGATTCAGACATGTCAAAGACCTAATCCAAAGCATACTGAAGGGAACAGCCGCCTTCCTACTGCTATCAAGAAACCCAAGATCAAGTCCTAGCCCTCTCACCCCCCATTTGTTAAAATTACCACAATCGGAGCCGAAAAACTCTTTCAGTCTCTCCTGTCTAAACTCAGTTTGATTGTCACCCTTAACTGACTCTAGTTTTGTTAGATCCAAGCACAGTTCATCAGAACAGGTATACACACGCTCAACTCTTACTAACACGTTCCCTCAGCTTTCTTTGGAGCGTGCCCCACTGCAATCACCCAGGAAATGATATATTCCCAAGGGTAAAACATGGTCATTTGCAGCTCTTCCTAGCTGCTTTTTCTTTGGAACAGCCACTTTCCCAGCAGTAAGAAAGCCAGGCTTGGAGCTCCCTAAAGCTATGCTGCAGCAGGAGTTCCTTGTTATGTTATGTCACAGGTACCTATAGTGTTTCAACAAATTAGATGATGTTTCACTGGAGGTTAATTTATATTCAAACAGAATCGATTATAGGGATTTGGGACAGACCTATGTTGTGAATTTAGGTGACAAAGGATGAGATTTATTATAAATACATTTATAAAGGAGGAAAATGTCTGATGGCTTGGGAAATTTAGAGATATTGAAAGAAGACTTTGACATCTATATTAACTCAAAGCCCTAAATGGGCTGGGCTTGTTTACATTGCTTCAGTCTTATTACAGGGTGAATTTTACCAGCTGTCTTGCTGAACAGTCATTTAGCCTTAAACTATAGTTAAAACTGTCATGGTTTTAAGCAAATTATATTGCGTAAAGTAATTATTTCCCTAACTGCAAAGAGGATCCAGGTAGCTTGTGAATCTCATTTCCGAAAAAAGGAGCTAGCAGAGCGCCCTCTGCACACAATTTAGCAATGCAGAGTTGAGGGTTTGGAAAGGTCTCTGTAATCCAGAAAAGGCTAGGAAGGCTTGATTAGTTAGTGGTATGCATTTGGGTATGAAGGAGACAGGAAGGAAGTAGATTTCTGCCAAGCCAATCTGTTAATTAAACAGATTGACTACTAATTCCAGACCATCAAGGCAAAACTTGTTTCCTTTACAAGGTGTTCCTGCACCAATAAATGTTAATCCTCATGATTAATACAAACTTTACACTTACTTTGTCTGAGGAGAAATTGCTAAAGAGCCTTTTTGGAGAAATAAACTACAGCAATTAGAGGTTAGCCACGATAAGGAGGCAATGCAATGGGCAGAGGTCTCAGAGAACCCTAAAATCACCATTCGCAGCTGACACTCGCCAGCTGCAGGAAGGCTCCAGTATGCTCATTTGAAACTGCTGTGGGGCCTGAAAACCTTGATCTATTCAAAAATGTGATGGCCTTTGTGCTGTATGCATTGTGGCAAACCATGGCTGGTGTCTGGAAGAGATGCTTACTTAGCTCCCTACTGCATGGATGAAGAGCTCTCAGCTACTCAGGCGAAAAGGCCTTGTGCATGCGTTTAGCATTTGTTTGGTTCATTGCTGTGTCCCTTTCTGATCACTTCTCCTTGCAAATAAGTGTCTGACCAGTGACTTTCTTGTATATAATCAGATTCACCTCCACACCCGGTCCTGGCTCTCACTCTCTTTTTAATTAGGAAGGAAAAGCTTATTGAAGACAAGTATTTCTCCAGAACAGTCCTCTTCTGAGGCTGAATTTTACACTATATATAGTTTGTCTAGTGGCAATTTAACATTGCCATCAAACATTCATTATAGCATCAGAATGGTATTTGCATCGTATCTGCGTGCTTCCTTTACAATGTGTGCTGCCCGAGAATCCAGCAATTAATTCACCCAGCAGCAGGAGCTCGTACAATTGCTATCAGCAAGGCAGAGCTCCACTGAAGCACTGCCTCTCTTCACATGGACTGCATTGCAGTCTGCTGAGTAACCACTACACCAGCCCACAATGAGGGTAAATTAGACGTTTTGAGGGCTATTCAGCAGTGTTCCTTTAGCCAGAAAATAAGACAGGCTATTTAACGGAGGTCCTTCTGAAATCATGATTTGTCAGAAGGGCACGCTGGAGCTACGTTCCCAGTGAGGTCTAGGTTTGACTGTGGAATGGGACAGGACTGTCTTTGGTCCTGTAAGAAAGTGTCCTCAGCATCCTCTTCTGCCTCAGGGTTGACATCTTGCAGCAGAATTATTTATTAGTACCAGCTAATATTTTTTTTCTAGTATAGATCAGGCAAAGCACCACTTACAAACTTCAACGAAGGCCAAATGGAGGAAGACACCGGTTTTATGCTTATATGACATTTTTGAATGAAGTCAGGGTGAAAGGGAGAAGGAAAGCGGGAGTGAGAAGTCAAAGATATCGCATTAATAATAATATAATAGTGATGTTTTCATAGAAATTTTCCATTTCAATGCTTTTTGACAGAGGTGCGGTTTTCAAATGCACGCTATTGTCTTTCTCAGAAAAAGTTTTGGATTAAATAGAAAACAAGATGTTTCTGAAGATCCCCAAATCCTCCAAGACAAATTGCAGTTTGTTTGTTCCCGATTGCTATTTTGATAAGCAGGCTTCCAAGCCAGGCTTTATACAGTGTATATCGTTTCTCCTCTGGGCAACGGGGAAACTGCTTTCCATTCAGTTTTAGCAATAACCTGAGTTTAAATCTCTTCCTGCGGAATTACAGTGGTGTGTCTACTTGTATTAATGTAATGTCTGGGGACTGCAGTCAAGAACAGGATACCATCAGGTACAGAAAACCTCTGCCTGGAAAAGCTTATGATCAAGACAACAAAAAGACCTTTTTAACTCCGTTTTACTGATGTGCCACACAGGGAGTCTGTGGTACAGCGAGGAATTAAATCCCCAGGGGCTGATCCCTGCATTAGCTGCTCGACCATGGATCGGTCACAGGCAGCCACGCTGGGCAGGCTTTAAAACCCTTGCAAAAAGTGAACTCCCTGGTTCCTGGTGCTGTCGGAGTGTACAATTGGGATTGAACAGGGAGACTTCTTTGTCTCTCTTTTAAAATAACCTAATTAGCATTCAAAATCTGGGACATTTCTACCTCTGCTCTGCACCTGTCTTCAACTGAATGGTGGCCATCACAGTTCAACGTTTCTCCACTCCCCTGATGTGTGACACGGGACGCCTGACAGCACCTGCTCAGCTCCATCTACGCTGAAATACTTTGGTACTGAATTTTCTTAAGGATAATCAGAATTCATAAACTGCACCTAGACAGGTGCTTCTAAATCCTCACGGTCTTGCCCTTACCTGGCATGAAAAATATTGCACACGGTGAGATGAGTACCCAGCACAAAAGGCACCAACTGGTGAGGAACAATGGTAATGCCAGGAAATCGTGCCAACTTTTAGCAGTGCGTTTTTTATAGTTATCCACAAGAAGCAAATTAACTCACTTCAGTTTCCAAGCAGCCACCCTGAAGGAGAGGAGTGTGATCCGCAGCCCCAGGAGCTTCGGTGTGCATATTTCTGCCCTTCATTCACTTACAAATTGTTATTGACAATCTGCTTCAAACCTGGATTCGCTCCCTGGAGAGCTAAAACAAATGTTTTTAAAACAGCTCCAGCAGATTTTATTTTACTTGAATGTGCACTGATAGCAGTTCCCCTGTCGGGAATCCTGTGGGAATTGAACAGACCACTTTAGAGGAAGAAGCAGCTGTAAGGAATACTAAATGATTAGAGGAGAAACAGCAGGAGCGGCATAGTGCTCTAACAGGATATTTTCATAAATAAAATGGAGTTTGGAAATTCTTCAGAGCACCCTGTGCATTGAAGTAAATGTGTTAGTGTCATTATTCTCCTTCTTGCAGAAAGGCAAAGAGCAGGAGGTGAGCAAGAAGCCCTGCCAGCTTCCATTCAGACACGCACATGGATCCACCTCGACCTCTCTGCAAGCAGTCGAGCTGCTCGTGGGTGTCCGTAAAGAGATGAAGAAAGAATGACAGCCCGAACTGCGACTAGGCAGTGCAAGAGGCACTGGGACCGGCATTTTGGCCCTCATCTGAGGTTTCGGTTTCTAAATCTAGGGTGTAATATTGGCTGCAGGGCCACAGAGAGAGGAGTTGTGGGGTTGACCGGCCTGGGCTTATGATTTCATTTCTCTGACCTTGCCCCTAGCAGCACAGCGCTGACCTTGGGAAGATCGGTGTTCTCGGAGCTCGCAGACCCCAAGTTTTGTACAAGATGCTCGCTGCTGGGATTTCTGCCCCGCTCGGAGTTACTTTTCCTGTGACAGACTTTATGAGAAGTCTCAGCACCGTTTCAAAGCGTGTGGGAAACAGTTGTATGAATTACATCCTATTAAGGAGTTAGAGTTTCTTTGTGACCCCTGAGAGAAAACTGTGCATGCTGAAGGAGTTTGCTTTGGAAATCCTCTGTATTATGGTATTTATTTAACAATGATGCCAGAAAGACAAAGCCAAAGAGACAAGCCTGACACAGAAAGGAACACAGTTGTGATAAAGTCGCAGTGAACATCCGTCCATGGTTTGGGACTGGACCCTAAGAAACCTCTTTCTTGTCCTCAGTGGAGTCAGAAACATTTCATCCTCTGCATTTGTTGCCAGCTTTTCCTCGCATCAGAGAAATAAAGCTGTCAGTCAAGATCTTTTCCCTCAGCGATTTCCACACCAGCAGCATGTAATGGAGGAGTACCATAATAAGCCATCCAGCCGTGATGATCCTGATGACTGATATATCCCTGCCATTTTACTTTGTCGGTGGCATGGTGCAAAGCAGGAGGTATCTTATCTTAATCTGCTTCCAGTGCTGATCAGATGACTAAGTATTCTGTCAGAGAAGCGAAAGGAGAGAACACATGTTGGAGAAATATTGCCGAGCACTCATGATATTTGCCTCGGGAACTGTCCTCCAGTAATTACACCCCTAAAATCAAAGAGCAGATATGTTCCAGGAGAGATCTGTCTACTCCAAATTAACCAGTTACAACCCCTCACAATTGCCTGCTTGCAGAGAGCTGCTGCTGAACAACCTCCAGCCAAAGAGCAACTCATGGAGCCTCCTTGATGAGCAATCACAAACCAGAAATGCATTGGGGAAAAAAAAAAATAAAAAAGAAAGAAAGGACTCTTGTTGTAGACAAAACTCTTATAAGAAGGTTATAGTTGTGGTTTCAAAGTTTCATTTTATTTTGGCTTCAGGTTCAGGTTTGGGGTTGGTTTTTTTGTTTGGTTTTGTTTAAATGCATCACTTTTTGCTGTTATTGTGTTTCAGTCTCTCCAATGATTCATCTTCCTCTAGGGCATTTATTGAAATTCTTGAAACAAAATCCAAGGGAAATGAACCTCACTTTAAACTCTGTAAGGACAGCTACCTAGTCTGAGTAAAGCCTCTTGCACTTTTCTTCAGCTGATGTTTCCTCTACAGGTCCTGAGAAGCAGTTCAGAGGAAAATGTCCAGGTTACTGCAAGGTTACAGCAATGCCCGTGGTTGTTCCTGGGTTTTGTGCTGAAGGTGTCAGCTCTGGTGTTCATTTGTCTCTTGGCACTGCATGCAAAACTCACGGTGTAGCCGTGGACAAAAAGGACAGTATTTCAGTAATGCTTAGAAAGCCAAACTGATTCGGTGTGACTGAGATGCCTCAGAAAGACAAGTATATGTCCATTTCACAGCAACTCGTGTGCGTGATATCCTAAAGGGCTCAGTAACTCTGCTATAAAATGTTGAAGATTCCACATTCGGAAAAGCTTGAAAGCACTGCTCCAGGATCCACTCCTTTGTAGAAAAACTGCTAGAAATAAACACTTACGGAAACCTAACCAAAGAGATGTGTTTCATTCATTTTTCTCTCTGTCTAGGGTTATGTGCTCATAAGAAAAATACATTCAGAAAAGTAAATCGAGCCATTTCTGTAAACGGAAAAGCTTTCTTAGGAAACACCTTGAAAATTGTGGACCCCTAATACTCTGAAAGTTAGGCAGCATGAAAGATATTAAAGTATAGGATAATAAAATATTGCAGCTAGACTTTCACCATCCTTTCAGGACTTTGGCTGGGGAAGGATGCAGAAGAGGGCTGCTCGCTCTCTCTCTCTGCCATCGATCCGCTTCTTTACAAAGAAAGTACACAACCTGTTTTCAGCAGAGATAACGCCTAGAGGCAGCATCCCGACTCGGAAATTCCTGCCTTCCTTCCCTTCCCTACCCGTACCGGGGGGCACTCCGCTTTTGCCTTCCACCTGAGACTCTGAAGCCTTGCCGGGAGCCGGGCTCTCACCCGACAGGGCGGCCAGGGATTGCCGCATCCCCTCGCCAACCCCTCGCCATCCCCTCGCCATCCCCTCGCCGCCCCCTCGCCGCCCCCTCGCCGCCGGGGACCAGGCGGCAGCCCCGCAGCAGCATCCCTCGGGGCGCGGGGCAGGGCAGGGCAGGGCAGGCGGGGAAGGGCAGGGCAGGCGGGGAAGGGCTCCTTTCCCCCCCGGGGGGGGGCTTCCTCGGGGCGGGGGCCGCCGCTGCCCTCCCCTCTGCGGGGCTGCGGCCGCCTCCGTGCCAGCCCCGCCGGGCGCCCCCCGGCCCCGTCCCCCTTCCCCCCCCCCCCCCGGGGGCCAAGGGAAGCGCCGTGGGACCCCGCAGCCCGGGGGCAGCCCCGGGGGTCTCGGGGGGAGCAGGGCACTAGGATCGAGGCGTGCGAGGAGGGGCGAGCCCAGCCCCGGCTCCGCGAAACGGGGCCGGAGCCGCCGCTTCTCCACCCAGCGCTGAGCCGGGGGAAAGGGAAGGGGGATTTCAGCAGGAAAAAAAAAAAAAAAAAAAAAAAAAAAAAAAAAAAACGCTCCGAAACCGCTCCGCAAGTTCCAGCAGCTGCCAGAGCAGCTTGGGGTGGCTTCGGGTTTGCTCCTCTGCGTGAGCGCGGTCGGGAGGAGTGCCAGCGAATACCCCAAAGTCTGCCCCAAAACCCGGGAGAGCTGCAGGAAAGACGCGGCGGAGAGTTGGGGTGCTGTGGATCTATTCGGCACACAGTCCTGCCACCGCTGCTGGAGACATTCGTATGGCTTGAAGGTAAGCGAGAGGTGCTGATGCTTTTCTGCAAGAAATACAAGCGTTGTGAATATGCCGGGGATGCAATAGAGAGAACGGCAGATGTTGTAGTCACCACTGCCTAGCAGTGTAAATAAAGACAAGAAAAAAGAAAACACTTGTCACGGTACCATCTGGTCAATTGAGGCTGTTCTCTTTTAAAAAGACTAGGGGAAAGCAAGTTTTGAGATGACAAAAATACAGAGTATCTTGGTTATCTTTTTCTTCTAAAACATTAACTGCAAACCAACGAACAATTGTTTTACACACTGAAGATGCATGTAGGGATGCTCAGAAATCGGGGTTGTTTGTAGAAGTTTGATGCTCGGTGTTGCTCTCACAAACTCACAGTGGAAATAAAGTGACAGGGAAAACTGTAGGAGGAGGACACGTAGATAGAATATAATGTAGGTCCATTTCTCCAAAAGAATGAGAATGTTCAGATACAGTGTTTGAGGAAAAACACTCTTTTTACATAAAGCAAAGCTTCTGTCCCTTCCCTGCTTCCCAACACCAGTGTAGATGTGGAGCTGTCTTTCCCAGACCCGTGCCTATCATCCTTTCCAGTAAAAGCCCCGAAAGACAAGCTGTCAGAAATTCTCCTCTAAATACTGGCAAGAGATTTTCTGCAAGGTTTGGAATAACCACTGTGGCATGAAGGAAGCCTGAACTGTCCTGGTTTCTATCTTAATATTTTCCATTGTTCTTCAGCTACAAGTTGTGTCTGCCTGTTTGCAAGGGCATAAAGCAGGGAGCTGGGGCAGGGAGGCAGACAGTCGGGTTGTTTTGGGTCAGCACCGTATTGTATTCAGCACTGAAGTATTTCTGTTGCAAGTTGTTGACTGTAGGTGGTTTCTACACAGCTCACACATCCTCACATGTTAATTGTCAAGTCTCCTCAGCCTGACTTACGCACATGCAGAGCCTGGAGCCACAGAGCTAACAGCATGTGGAGCATGAATCACTGCTCCGCGAGTAGGGTTTGGAGTCAAAAAGAAAAAAATAACTTTATTGTTTTATAAATAACCAGCTATGAAATTACGATATAACTCATCAAATAGATCGCACACACAATTCATGGCAAAACAGAAAAAAAGTCTATTGACAGTATTGCTAACTCCATCAAAGGACTGTAAAGAGCCCCCAAAAAGAAGTGTGGATGGCACAAACTCTGTAATTTTTGTGTATTTTTTTTTTTTTCCATTTATCTTCTTTTTCATGCTGCATAAATCCTGCTCCTTTTGAACCTTTATTCTTTATGTACCATCCCTCTGAGCAGAGTTGCTGTGGAAGTATTTGTACTGATCAGTGTAGCCCGTGATTACCTGCTGCTTGCATGGACAGTGGATGGCACGGCAGGCAAACGTGGCGGAGAGAGAAAGAGAGAAGGGAGGGCTTTACCTTTTGGCAAAACTGGAAGGAATAACCAGATATCAACAGAATTCTATAGGTGTGAGTTTGGACATGGCCTTTCCCCTTATTTTTTATAAAGGTAGCTACAGAGCCACAGTTATCTGATATAAATGATTTCCCTTACGTGATGTGTCACATAGCATGGGAAGTCCCCCAGACGTACTTCATGCAGCTGTGCATACCCAAACCCATTGTGTACAACCTGCCGAGCTCTGCATTTGCATGTGATTTCCATGGGCACACACGTATTGAGGGTGCTTGAGTGTACAACAGAGCTTCAGCTTGGTGCACTGTGGCATTCATAAGGCAGAAGTGCATGTTTCAGACCTAGAGGGAAGTATGTGAACCTCTGGCAAGCAGGTGAGGCTGGGTTAATAATACAGGTCAACTTGTAGCAAATGTGGGCCATATCCAGAAGCAAACGGCTTCCTTTTTCCTTTGAATTTTCCTTCTGTGTCACCCCCATACTCTGCCTGAAAGCCTAGGTCATGATTAGGTAAGTCTGTCCCAGCACCCGTCCTGGCCATGCTGCACAGCCCTGTCCCAAATCCTCACCCCATCCCAAATCCTCATGGAGCCTGCTGACATGGGCAGGCTCCATCCTTGCAAACGTGCAAAGTGAAGGTGATTTCCAGCATGTGCTCCTCCCGTGAGGGGATCTCAGCTGGCCATCCCCTCACTCTGCATGCGCTGCATGCATGCGCGCAGCAGGCACGGAGATGGCACTTGAACCCTTCCCAGCTTGGCTGAAGTAGGAGACACCTGCCTGGGAAAGACACTCAGCATACCCTTTACTGGCACTTCATTGCGGATTTGGTGTATTCTTCCTCACATCCTCGCAGGGCAGCAGACTCGGGCTGTTCCTGCCGTTGTTACCAAAGGCACTGGTCAATAGCTACCAGGAGCGATCAACGTGCTGCTAAATGCAACTGGAAGAGAACAGCAGCGTTCTGCAGCCAGGCTGAGAGGTCTGAACATCGCCACAGGCTGCAATGAACAGAAAGGCCCTGCACATAGCTGTGACTTCCTGTGCAGTCTTCTAAAATTACACCTTCCTATTAAAACAAACACAATCCCACCCTCCCACCATCTGTTTACTTAAACTTTGGAAGTCACATTTGCCTTTAAAGACCCTGTAATGCTTCTAGTTTTGTGTGTCCGAAAAGGCCAAAGGGAATTGCTCTCTCTGTGGTAAAACCTACTCTCAGAAAGTGTAATTACCCCGGGTGCCTCTGCGTTCACTACTGGATTAAACATACAAAAAAAAAAAAAAAAGGACTGCCTTATTTTAAAGGCCTTTGCTGCCAAATGGGTCACTTCAGTTCCACTGGACAGACGAGAGCCCACGCTGTGTAACAGCCGAATCGCCCTGGGGTTGTAATAACCCCGAGGAGCAGATAAGAACTGCCTTACCCCGAGGCTTTCTCATCCTTGGCATCCGAGGTATTACACAGAATTATCTTCTGAAGCTGCTTCTGAAACTGCAGGGAATAGTTGGATGGGAAGAAACAAACTAACAAACAAACAAAACCAACCAAACCTTACAAAATCAATCTGCCTCCAGAGGAGAGCAGAATCTCATATTACTTGGAAACATTTGGATGTTTTTATTTCCAGTGTGAATGAAGCCATGGAATGCACTTCTAAGCCCTACTCTATTTCTACAAAGCATTTGCTTGCTCATCTCTGACAACCTTTTGCTTGACTTACCCTTTTTCTCATACACTTCTTTATGTAAATCAGGATATATTTGACAAATCTTACATACAAATTCTCTAATACAACGAGGAACTTAAAAAAAATACTTATCTTCAAAGGCGCAAGTGTTTGTGGCTCTTCGGCTATGAACAAGAAGGATTTGGCTCATGAACCTTACAAGCACCTCATAATAACTCTTTTTCAATTTCACCCTCTGTGCACAAAGTTCTTCTGAACACTTAGGAAATCTGGAAAGGAGCGCTGGCTTTCTCGCACGGACACAGCTGACTTTTCATAGCTAGGAGACTCAGGAGGGGGAGCAGGTTCACATAACATGGAATTCAGCTGTAAAGGATGCTAAATGTGCCTAAACGCCATTGACTGAGGTTTAAGGGGAGACGAGGCAATTATCAATTGCTAAGGAAAGAAATCCACTGACGGTTAATACATGTATAGAAAGCACCCTTGTTCAGTGAACGCCTGCTACAGAAACTGCTTTATGATGAGAGAGTGCTTGTAAAAACATCTACATGATTCATTCTACTTGCTTCATCCTTATGCTTTTGCAATAATTTTTGGTTAGCATTGGAGAAAAGATGCTGGACTAGGTGAACTTTGTCTCATCTCTCGTTGCTATCCTTGCAAGGCTAGAGGCAGAAAATACAGTAGGCTACCTTTTAAATCACATGAAGGTTTGAAATTTATGGAGGAAAGATCTGTAAAGATTTGTCTGGGGTCTGATGCTGCTGTATTTTACAAAGGAAAACTTTTACTAACTGCATTTGCTTTGGCTAATTCTTTAGGCGCGCACAAATGAGACTGATTAATTTGTGCCAGAGTGTTGCTAACTAGCTTCTCTGGGGAAGGGGGAGGCAATTGTTTAAGTCCTGTCAGATGCATCACTCCTTGTGCTGTTACAAAACCAACCTATATTCAATCTAAAATGGTTGCTAATAAGTATTAACTCCCCTACCAATTGTTCCACCTCAATCATGTTTTCTCTTGCTGTCCTTCATCTGGATATTTTTAGCATTATAATTTTTTTAAAGATGTGACTCTGCGTTCAATTGCTTCTCTGCTGTACATCCCTCCCAATTATCTTGGTGGGTATTTTTCTCTCAGCCCCCTAGAACGGGTTTATTTCTGGTTTACTCTTCCCTGTTGGTTTCCATGTGGTTATGTGGGAGGCTGCACACTCTTTATCAAAGCAGAGAGCCGTGATTAGTCCATTCAGAAAATGTAAATGCAGCCTGATGTGTTATGTAGCACTGGGGAAAAGGAGGTAGACTGTGAGGAGCAATAAAAGCAGGCAGGCACGGAACACAGTGCCGAGCCCCGGAGGTAGGCCTGGGTGATCAGGATGACGTCCACACTTCAAATTTTGAACGGGGCTAAATAAACACCCAACCTGTGCGCTGCAGTATGGAGAGGGCTAATCAGCGTGCAGTGCAGTCCTGCTGAACCAAGTGAAATCCGCTGTGACCGTGCAGCCCTGGCAGTTAACATTCATTTTGATTTGTACCTCCCTTCCTGCGTGTGTTCCATTATTTATCCCAGATCCCAGACTCTGTAGCCTCAGCTGTTTCTATCTGAGATGTCCCGAGAGCTGAAAACACACTTATTAGTTGATAAATGCATGTATTTGATTTTACTTGCTGCTTCAGGTTGCCAACTGCTAGCGCTGTGGATGCATCAGCAAAATCAACACCATTGAGGGTGCGCTGCACAATTTGCAGCTTTATAGAAAAATGAACTCTTCACCAACATCGCAGGTTTTTGAATCATGTTCCCTGGGATGCTAGAACTGAGAAAATGTCTCGGAAAAGTTAAATGCATTACCTCATATATTACACCTTGCAAATTACTTGTCTGAACAAGTAATTGAGCTGAGCACTGGCCCCAGACTCTATTTACATTGCTCAGACAGTTTGGAGTTTTAGCAAATTATGGTTCTGTCTGGTGCAGGCACTCTGCTGACCTGCAGTTACCTCCCCATCTGCATATTTCAGGCTTTCACGTGTTTCTGTAATGATCCAGAGAACTGTGATTATCTACAGGATGGCAGAGGCCTGAAGTTAGAGGTCTAACCTTTTTATCTGCTTTCTCTGGTGGCCACTCCAGGCAAGAACATCTCTGAGGTAGAGCCTTATCTCCACGCTTGGACATCTCGCCCTCTCCCACATCAGAGAGAGAAGGGTGCCTGCAGCCAGCTGAGAAGCTTCAGTTATAGAGATCTTATTAATTTAAAAAACATTAAAAATTGGGAAAAAAAAAAAAAAAAACACAACAAACATATAGATGATTAAACAAGAACCACCCTGGTCCCAGCAGGTGCATCATTTAGAGTCTCCGTGGGGCCATGGATGCTTTAAAAATGTGTTTGTGGTGGTACAGGAATACCTCTGCACACCAGGGCTGTGCGAACGGGCTGGGCACGTGTAAGCTCCTTACTTGGGCTTTTTAACGGCAAACTGACGGTAATGATCGGAAGGATTTAATTATCTGACTAACGGGGGAATCACAAAGTCAACATCCCAATCCCTGTGCTAGGAAAATATCTGCGTGTTGTTCGGGTCGGGTCGTTGCTATTCACAGAGCGTGGCTCACGTTGGCCATGATCCACATCTGGGGACCCCAGACCTCCACCAGAGTAAAGAAGCAAGAGGAGGTTATTAAGGCATGAGGGTTACTGTTACTCTTTTACGGCTGCACACAAGGGTACCGGGCAGCCTTTGGGCTCCCCATGTAAACGGCGAGCCCCCTGTGCCCCCCCAGAGTGGGACAGACTCTCAGAGGCACAGCGCAGGGCACTGGGCGAGCGGTGTATTTCCCAGGCTTAACTCAAAAGTTCAGCTCCCTATAGCTGCGAGGTGCAAAGGGGGGCAGGCTCCGGCCACACCGAGTGTTTCCCAGAGCTGTACGGCCCTGGAGCCCTGCAGGATGCTGCAGCACATGTGGGACTGGCACGCTGGGAATCGAATCGTACCGAGAGCTCGGCTGGCAGCGACGTGGTTTGAGAAAGCTTCGAGTAAACCGGGAGATGTTGCTACACTTGGTGCAAAAGGAAATGTGCTCGTTCAGCAGGTTGGCTGGGGGCAGGCAGCACTTGTTAAAAAAAAGGTGCCCCAGCCACAGCTCTGCTTCAGCAGAGCTGTAACAGCTAGGGCTAGCCAGAAACTTCATGGCTGAAACCATCTCCATGGGAAGTTAATCTGCATCGATGTTTTGCAGAAAGTAATCCCTTTGCTCACAGGTTTTCTCGCTTGCTTTTTTCCCCAGTGCATATGCAGTAATATTTCCTCACCAACATTTGGTCTAGCTGCAAACGTTCTGGGTGCAGATCTTCTAATAGAGGTTAATGGTCCTAAAAGAGAGATCATCTCTATCATTAAGGTTTTACCATCCCCTTGTTCCACACCACCAGTAAAGCCCAAATATCCTTTCTGAAACAGAGGCATATGCATTTCCTTTGAAAGATGCTTTCCTAATAAAAAGAGACCTCCATGCGATGACGCTGTGCAATTATTCACTATGTAGGAGGATGTTTGTCGACATATGATGTCTATTGCTTTGCAATTTCCTTTGCCGTCCTTCCAAGTGTTATTTTTATTTATCTGTAGATTTTTTTTTTTCTTAGTGTGAAAGAAGAATCAATTAGGAAATTACAACAGCAACAGAAAACGATGAAAGGGATAATAATATAGTTAAGATCCTTTGGCACTTCACGTTGCAATTCAGCTAACTGCTGAATTTCTGAATCAGAAGGCCACAGAAACAAACCCACAAAACCTCACGTAAGAGATGGTTTATAGAAACAATAAATGTATTTTAGTAAAAGAAAGGAAAAAAGGAACATCCGGAGGAAATAATAAAGAAAAGCAGTGACTAAATATGTGCTGGAGACAGTCCAACAATGGCCATTTCTACCAGCATTTCTCCCCAAAGGTCTTTTTCTGACGACGTCCTCCACGTGCCAGGCATGGCAGCACCTCGAGCACTACAAATGTGTCAGACTTTCAGCTGAGCAAAAAATTCAAGTCAGAAACAACAACAGCAACCCATGCTTACACAGCAAACCGTGTTACTTACAGATTTTTTTTATTTTTTTTAATTTTTATTATTATTTTTTTCTGGAGAGAAACACTCTCTCCAAGGCTGTGCAGACTGCTACCCGGGCACACTGCTGCTCCACCTCCTCTGTTGCCTCTGCTCAACGGGAGAGGTGCAGCTTTATCATTTCATGAGATTTCCATCCTTGCTGTAGATGTGATTTTGGGTGGATTTACCAAGTTTCAGCAAAAGAAATATATCTGAGAGGTCCCTAAGGCAAAAAGAGATGTGGAATATATGGAGGGGTATAATGGAAGTGTTTGCATCAGTCACTCCAGAGGCTTTGAGATAAAAGAAAGGAGGGCTTATCAGTGATGGCAGCTGGGAAGAGGGCTTAGAATGTGTCCATCTCAGCATTTGGTCTGCTGGATGTGGGGAGCCAGTAGTTTCCCCCCCAGCCCACCCAGTGTCTGTGTCCAGAACCAAATAATAGGTGCTGGTGCTTGCTCTTTGCTTCAGGCCGCAGATGGCATCAGCGGCAGGCTGGCTTACATGGGCGAGGGCTGTCACATTCACACCTTCCTGACTGAGGCTTTCCACTCTTCTGGCTTGTGTTTATCAGAACGAGAAAATATTTAACACTAGGAGAAAATTCACTGTTATTTTGGTACTGTTACACAACAGTTTGCGGAGAAGAATCAGACACGGGTCTGGTAGAAAACAGCAATTAAAACCTCCTTTGAATCTCATTGCAAATTATTTCTTCAGAAGGGGATGCCAAGACTGAGCTTTGATGGGAACATGAAGGGGACAGGATGAGCATGTAAGAGAACTTGGTCCTTCTTGCCATGTTATGAGGCATTTCTGTTGTGAAGGCTGGCGCCTGCTGGAGGTTTTCCTTGGACTTCTCCGCTTGTTTTACCTTCAGCAGACAGGGCGTGTTTGTTCAG
Organism: Oxyura jamaicensis; assembly: GCF_011077185.1. Lineage (NCBI taxonomy): Eukaryota > Metazoa > Chordata > Aves > Anseriformes > Anatidae > Oxyura > Oxyura jamaicensis. Next base: position 6,080,743 of record NC_048916.1, on the reverse strand, counting down.
ACCATGCACATTTTGCTTTTAGTCATCCCTGCTCCCTTATTTATACTGCTGATGAATAAAACAGCCCCTGAAGATAGCGCTGGGTTTAGCCCTGCTTTAGCTGTCACAATTACTTGCGCCAAGCACTCCATAATTAAAAACATTAGTGGCCCCTTGTGATGTTTCATCGGAAAGAGTACCTGCTCCCCCCGAGGTCGGGTGGAAATATTCATGACTATCTGGAGCCCCATTAATGACGTTCTGGATGAAATGTATATGCAGAGGATATGAAAACTTAACTGGAGCAGGTCCAGCTTACTGGGTGCATGAATTGGCCTCCTCATGGCTGCTGTGTGCTGTGGCTGATTTAAAAGCTTCCGATTAAGCCAAGTCCTTGCTGTCTTAGGCGGGCACCGAGGCAGTGCCTTGGTACCATGGCCACAGCCACGGGATTTTTCCAGCTGCCCCCAGGGAACTGTTCCACAGGAGCTGTCGGTGCACAAATCATCCCCAGCTCTCTCTCTTCCCTCGTGTGCGCAGAGGAAAGCTGGGGACGGTCCCTGGGGACCGAGGCATTTCTGCAGTGTCAACAGCAGCCGTGAGGATGTTTCCTTTCTCATCCTCTCCCGGTGTTTGTTCTGCCGATTCAGTTTACTAACTTCTCAGGGCAGAATGCCTGCTGTGTATACTAATGCCTTCTGTACATTAACGGCTCACAGCAGGGGGAAAGTTCCGCAGAGGACGTGAAAGCCGCTAGGCAGAACCTCCCAGAGCGGCTGTTCAATGTGCAGGGAGCCACAGGAGCACAGGCAAAAGCCCTGACCAAGGTGGGCTCCGAGCAGAGGCCTCGAGATCCACAGCCAGGTAGCTCTGCTACCTGTGGCTGCTCCAAGCTGGCCTCCGGAGCCACCTCCTCCCTGCAGCAGCTCTTTTCTGCAGCTTTCAAACCCCACTGACTCAAATCACCTGGGGAATCAAGCATCTCTTGGATGTTGAACTTGCTTTTGGAGCTTTGAATAACATTCTTCCCCTGGCTAAGGATTTGCTGGTGATGCTCCATGGCAGAAGGGGGGTTATTTGGTCTCGGAGCTGCCACCAGCCCTGCTCCTCTGCTGAAGGATCAGCCCAAGGCCACCAGCTGGGCAAAGGGGCTGCAGCAACAGGTGGGTTTCCTTGGCCGTGAGCTGCACTTGCTCTGCGGCTGGACTTCAGCGTGCTAATGAGCTTACAGGGTGTTAATGAAGGCCTCTGGGAGAAGTATGGTTTGGCACCTCCTGACCAGCAAAACCGAGCAGGACAGGCACGATCCTCACCCACCCTTCTCCCATCTTAGCTCAGGATGAGGCGAAGCAGCCACCCCATTCACTGCAGCCAGGGGAGCATTGCCCCTTAGGAAACCATCGAAATCAAGCTGGTGAGGGGTTCAGTAAGACATTTAATTTCTTTGGCCATGCTCGAAATCCCATCCTGAGACTCTTGAGGGACGAAGGCCGGCCTCTCTTCATCCCCTCTGCTTCCACGAGAGGCTGGGACCGCGGGCGCTGGGTGCTGCAGCAGGGCACGGGGCAGCGCTTGGCTCCCACGGTCGCAGCGAGGGAGCCAGGCAGGGGCACCTCTGGCATCTTGCGGGGCCGTCTGATGGCGAACGACACTCCCTGTCACATCGCATCTCCAGGAGCTCAGCCAAAAGGCTGGGGGAAAAGGCGCCTGAGTCCTCTGGAGCCTGCCTCCCCGCTGCGTGTGCCAGCGGGAGGGGCTGTCCTCGGGTGCCCTGGGGACAGGAGGGGTGGCAGCGAGGCGTCGCTGCCTCAGCATCGTGGCTGGGCACAGGGTGAGGGACACCAGGGAGTGGGTCCTGCCAGGGGGCCTGATGCTGGTACCTCTCTGCAGGCTCTCTCTCTGTGCAGTTTATGTGCTTTCTTCCTTTCTTTCTTTCCTTTTTTTTTTTTTTTTTTTTTTTTTTTTTTTTTTTTTTTTTTTCAATCAGTGCCCTGGCACTCCCAGGCGAGTTTTATTTTAAATATTGCATGTGGCTCTTTCTCTCACTCCCGTACATGTCTGCCTGAGATCCAAGTACATATGCTAGTTCTGCTCCATGAGCTGGGGGCCAAATCCATTTGAAATAATGACAAAACTCCCATTGGGAAGGAAATCATGCCTAGCAGCAATAATTCTTCTAGGAATGCGTGCTTCTGTATCACAACAAGTAGCAGCAAATAAGATCTCTGCCTCCACGGGCTGACTGAACGGAACAAGGAGAGGGATACGATAATGCCACAGCATTATTGCTGCACGTATATTGCTCGTATGAAAGGGAACGTGCTGCTTTGCATAACTGCAAGATGTTCAAGATGTTGGGGAAGGCTGGATGGAGATGATCAGAAAAATGCTTGCTGTGGAACAGCCGCGGTGCAGAATAGGACCCACACCATCCCTCCTGGTCCTTTCCAGCAGAGGCTAGGACAGCAGAGGCCAGTTTGCTGAGGACCAGCCCCATTCCTGCTGGCTGAGTGCCCGCTCTGTGGGAGGAGATGTGACAGCACAGGTCCAGGACTGGATCTGTGTCTGGCTTCCACTTACATTTTGCTTGCAAAGCTGACCAAGGTGGGTGCTGGAAGTCAGCGTTTAAGCTGATTTAGGCGGAGCTGATCTGGGTCAGGGATTAACTGATTAAAGATCATGAGGATGTGAAATTTGAGGAGCACTGGCTGATGATGGAGGAGGAATACACAGAGCCTCCTCGCCTCCCCTGCGCTGACTGTGGCTGCCCTTTGTGCCCCCTCGTCAGGAAGGACAGGGCAGAAATTCGTCCCAGGTCCCCCTGAAGTTACAGACACAGGGAAGTGGCACCGAGAGCGAGACAGAGTCACGGGATCTGCTGTGTGATTGACACAGCTGCCTCGAATCTGCACAAAGAGTCTATTAAAAGGGGCTTCATGGAAACTGTTAGTCACGTACAGTTCAGGGCAAACACCCACAAAACCTTGGAAAAAGGGGAAGGGAAGGGAAGGGAAGGGAAGGGAAGGGAAGGGAAGGGAAGGGAAGGGAAGGGAAGGGCTCTGCTTTCCCTTGGAATTTGCTTCTTTTGGCAAACATTTTTGCAAACAAGCTTAGTGACAAGAGTGGCAATGAAAAGAGCAGATGTTAAATGAATGTTAGGTGGCATAAGTGGAAGGCAAATATTTGATCTCCTCAATCTGAATTATTATTATTTACTTTTAATAAAGTGTGGCTGAAGGCCTCCGTGCTGAAACATCCTTGTGCTAGGTGCTGCATAAACACAGGAAGCCTGACGGCAGAGAAAAATTGTTTATTCAACCGAGGAATTAACACAATCTACTTCTGCAATCTAATTAAGCTATACTCTTCAAATACCAAGCATAAAAATTTGGAGCGAACGTTAAACAGACAAAATCGAGTAATTTTTAAAATCCTTCAACATTTGCCACATTTTAACCAGGACTTAAACATTTTGTTCAAATTTCAACCACCTCTGTAGAGAACTCCTGCAGATGGGAGAGAGGAGATTCATCCTTTTCATTTCCTCAGCAATAATACAATTAGCTCTACCAATGATTAAGGGTTATTTGCAGACATTGGTGGATGATCTCAAATGGATAACAAAATCTAAAAGGATCACCAGCATCATAAGGCTGGGAGGTTATTAGATTAGTCAGAGTCTCTAGTCAGAGATTTAGCACAGGTATACGTATAAAAGAATTAGGGAAAAATGGTCTTTTGTACAAAACAGGACGTTAGGTCTATAGTAATGCAATAGTTAATCGGAACCGATGTCTTTCTAGTCAGAAGACCTGTCGCTGACAGCAGCCAGCTCCATGTGAGAGCACTGGAGTGAAGCGATGTACGATACCTACCCTGTTAATTCGCAGCCTTATCTGTGACTTCGTTAGATCCCGCGGTACAAGACCTGGCGGTTTCCACAATTAGCTTTTGGGTGTGTCTGACAGAAGACTGTGGAAGGGGTCTTTGTTTTTGGGAAGGAAATTGTTCAGCTTTAAACACTGAAAATTGAGGTCTGTGCAGTATCTGGCTGGGTGTCCAGAACCGGGAGCACATACAAGTGATTTAAATCCTCGTCCGCCCATCCTTTCCACCGAGCTGAGAAGTGTTCAAGTGGGCTGCGTTTGGAGCAGCTCCAGCCTGCCAAATTCTTAATCTGCCAAATGCTCAGAGGATTAAAGCTCACCCTGTACCCACGTCTCCTTCCAGAGTAACAGGAATCAATGGCTCTGCCCCAGCAGCCTGCCAGGCAGGAGCCAAACCTCTCCCGAATTACGTGGGTAAAGGGAGGGATGGGGTTTTCTGGAAGGAGATTGTTGCTGGAGGAAGCTATTTATACGTACTTCCACTTTGGAAGGAAAACTACTGATTTGCAATGTAAAGTGCCCTTCTGCATTCGAGATGCCGGTGAGCTGCCAAGCCTGCTTTCAGGAGGGCCAGCAGCAGCAGCGTGTGCTCTGGCGGCTGCCGGGGAGCTGGAGGAGCCAAGGCTGCAAGGCTGGGGGACCTCACCAGGGCAGGAACAGCTCAGGATTTGCCGTATCATGATAGAGGAGCAAATCCCTGGAAATGCTCACAAAATGGGTTCCAAGCCTGGATAACCAAATCTTTCGAGGTAAAGATTTTCAAAGAAAAGAGCATGATTTAGCTAAAAGTTCAGAGCAGGCACTTATTTTATGTTTTGTAATTATTTATTTTTTTTTTTTCATTTTGATGTGAGAAGTGATAGGTTTGAAGTCTTGATGTTTTCTAAAAACTTCACTTACTCAAAAAAAATCCACAACTTTTTCTTGCTAACATTATTTTTGATTTTAATTTAAAAATGGTCAAGTTGGAAAATTCCAAGTTAGTTCTGGTAAAGCCTTATGAGAAGCTGCAGGTCTCGAATGAAGAGATGGCCTTTTTGGAAACCAAATCTGCATTTGGTTGGCCGAAAGACATGCTAAGGCAAGGTGTATGTGCACTTCCCCCGCTCCGGGGAGAATAAGACCGAATTTCTCTCTTCCACTAGATCTTGCAGGAGGAAAATAAAAAACAAAGCACACACCCCATAGTGTCAAGCCCTTCGCTCTGGGCAGTTACTGCAGGAGCTGCCTCTTTACAGCTTGTTCCTGGGACACACACACACGCTTCCTAGCAGGAAGACACAATTAGATATTACACAAGACCAGGTGAAACGCAGCAGGGTTTCTGACTCAGAAGTGAACAATAACTGTGGTTGAAGTGCCGTGCACTTGTATTTTGAATAACAAAGGACTTGAAGAGTGGGGACCCACAGAGGAAGGCAGGAGAGGAGGAAGCTTTTCAAGCGGCTTTTGTAAGAGCTGATGGGAAGAACTGTTGTGTTGGATAGGTACGAAGGTTGTGTGATGCTTAAGAGTTAGATTTCAGCTCCCCCCCAAAATCTTTGTGTCCAATCTCTGTACCTCTAGGTGCAAAGGTAGCTAAGAATACTGCTTGCACGGTGCTCCTCAACAGGGAGACAAAACACCTCTTCTAAGCCAGTTTCCCCTTCTCTTCCTCTTCCACCACTTCCCTCCTCCAGCATACCAAGACATTTCCCTTGACTGCGGTGCCTGAGCAGCATTCTCGGTGGAACCCAGTAGACAGCATCGAGAGGCTTCTTCAGGACAGAAAGGATGGCAGTTTGACAGCTTTCCCGTGGCCCACCGATTCCAAAATTTCAGAGGAAAATGACAAAATTCAGGGAGGCACTGTAGTGTGCAAACATCATTTAGACATTGATTTCTGTGGAAAAAAAAAAAAAAAAAAAAAAAAAAACTGCCTTTGGAGCAATTCTGCCTCTGAACACCTCTCCCACTCAGCCCTAGGCTAGGCGCTCGGCAGCCTGATGGGCACCTCTGGGTAGCTGCTGCAGGGGGAAACGGGCAATGTGGCTGCACGAAAAATCTTGGGAAGGGAGGCAGGGGATGCTCTGGGGCTGCAGGAGGAACGCTTGCCACTAGGGTGCTGTTTGGTTGTCTTCCTCCCCGTGGGTCTGCGCAGCGCTCGGCCACCGCAGGTGCTGGCAGGCAGCAGTGGAGGGGCTGTGATGAAGCCCCTTCCCCCTAGATGCGTTGTGCTGGGGCACAGCCTCTGTGCTGTTTTAGGAAGAACCAAAGGCTGGCTGCGTGTTTTGGCAGCCCAGAGCAGCTCAGCCCCTCACCAAGGCTGCTGGGGGCTGGGTCACGGTGTTGCAGGCAAATGGATTCAGGGCTGCCAGCGCTGAGCACCACACGAGCACCAGGGCGATGTCTGTTTGCCATAAATGTAATGAGCTGATCAATCAGCAGGAGCCAAGGAGTAATACCTGCGCTGCAAACAAATCCATTTTCAGTTTTCTCCCCAAACAGAGCAGGGAATTAGCTACAGAGGGGAGAAAAACTGCGCTCGCAGCCTCCACCCAGCTGCATGCGGACGCGAGGGGAGAGGCTGATTTCCTCGGGATGGCAAACAGCTCCCAGGCTGTGCCGACCAGGGGCTCTCGAGGAAGCTGGTGTGGTAGGGATCAGCCTGGGGCTGGCCTCACGCTGCTCCCATGCAGGGGAAGGCAGCGGAGATGCTCCGGGTGGTGCTGGCACACGGCTGTGCCGTGGCATCAGGTGCAAGGCTGTAACCGTGCTGCTCCGTCCTGCCCTTGACCGCTCGGCAAATCCGCAGCTGGATTAGCCCCGGCACGCTCACAGTCTGTGCAGGCTCCGAGTGGGCATTAAAGAGGCTTTGCCGTAGTTAATTCACCAAATAATTTGTTCTGTTTCAGGACGCTACCCCCACCCACGTCCCGAGTCTCTGCACTGACAGACCCCCGAGGTTCCCTGCTTTGCCTGGGGCTGCCGACACTCCACAGGTCCCACAGGGAGGGTGAAGTGCCCTGAGACCTCCTTTCCTCTGCATTTGTGGTCCCTTCCCTTAGCCTCCATAAGAGTACTAGGTACAGCCTTAATGACACCCTCACAAATTATGCTGTTTTAGTTCCCTTATTTCGAACAAAATATCTGCAATTTTGTGTTTTATTTTCCCACATATATATATGTAATAGGAGCACCAAACCTTTCCATTTTTCCCATGTTCAGCCATAAGCTTTCAGCTTCTCCCGTGCTGACCAGCTGCCTGCAGGAGCACAGAGGACGCAGAGCAGCTGTGCTGTCAGACAGCCCCACCGGCAGCTTCTGCACAGCCTTACACAAACTCCAGCCTTTGCTTCTGTTTCTCTGACATTGTTTCTGTGAAACTGGGGAGAAAAGGAAAATAATTCCCTGCTGACCTCATCTCTCTGTCTAACCACACCAGAAAACCAGAGCGGACCTACTCAAAGCCTCTCATGACAGTGGATTTGGGAAGGGTGGCAGGGACACACACCCAGGGCCTGCTGATGGAAGAAACTTTCCATTGACCATCTGAGCAGCAGGGAAAGAGGGGTAGTGTTGCAAATATCTCATCAGGAAATATCAGGCAGAATCCATCAGGTTACCCTAACCTGCAGCTGCTGGGAATGTGTCACGACTCAGATCCAAAACCTTAAAAATCCCAGTGTACAAAGTGCTTGTGAAAAAAGAGAAACAAAACAAAACCAAAAAAATCGCTGTATAGATAGATCTGCTTAAAGGAGAAAAAAATCTTGCAGAATCTACAGAGGAAAATAGAAGATAATTTTTGCTCAGTTTATGCAGGTCCTTCAGTATCCCCCAGCCTTGCCAGGTAAATCACCGATACCTGAACCTGGGGGACTGGCTGTGCACAGGTCCTCCAATTCCTCGTTTCACAACTCTTTCCTGCAATGAAAATAGAGGTTGAGGATGCTGGTGGCTGGTATAACAGTTCTGTGGTGCAGATAGATTTGCAACCAAAAGCCAATTTGGTGCTTTTCTATTTTTTGCACCAGGTTAAAAGCTGAAACAGACCAAAGCCATCACACACAGTTACGAGAGGCACAAGGTTGCCTTATTACTCGGCTCTCCAAAGTAACTTTGCTCTTCAATATGATGCCACTGTGGCCTGCACAAAATGGTCTTGAAAACACCTCTGCAAGACATGCTGTAAATGAAAGCATTGTAGTTTTAATGTGTGAAGCCCTTCTGCCTTTACATACCGTGAACTTCATCTCAAAGCCACAGACGTGGGCAGGGTGCTCAGGGAAGGGACGCGCACGACCTTGAGCTGTTTTCGTTCCCCAAAGCAGAACCAAGCCCGAGCTGTTCTTTGTGACTCCCACTGGGAGCAAACACCCTCTCACATCACTTCTTCTTCTGGGTTCTGAAATGAACCTGACTTGTGGTTTTGAAATTTTGTGGAGTTAGGCTGGAAATGAACTGCGGTCAGAGCTCAGGCGCTGGAATAGCCACGGGGCTGACCCTGCACATAGCGACTCATCCCACTCCTTTCATACTTTCCAGATACTTTTCTATGTTCCTGATTTTTTTTTCTCCATCCTGCATTTTATGCATGTTTCTGCCTTCTGTAGATAGTTTTGCATTATCAAAGGGCAATGGGAGAAAAGAAAAAATTGTTGCTGCATTTAGCATTGATTTTTCCCCTTCACTCTGAGTCACATAAGCTAACATTTAATTAATTTCTGACACTTTGACAGTTTTTAAGAAGACATTTGTAGAGCTATCAAGTGCCGCTGATAGCACTGTCAGACAGACACTTTTTGAATTATCAGCTATTAAGGACCCATATGCAACAAATTTCCAGGGTTTATTATACAAATTGTTCTCTGAATGAAAAAAGCACACAAAAGCTCAGTGAAACATAAAGAAACCATTGTTCCCAGGTGAATTTGATATTTGCAAATGTTTTGCTATTTTGATCACTTGCATGGCTTTATAAATCTAATTCGCTTTGTCTTTTATTAAGAAAATGAAATGGCCTGCTTTAGGGAGTCTTGAGAACATGGCCAGATTGTCACATCGCAGTGGTCTTTATGGAGATGCACCTTGAGAAATATGAAACACTTGATTTTAGGAAGTGTTGAGCAGTGAAATGGGGTCTGCCACAGAAGGCAGGCACGGTCCAGCACTGACTTCCAAACTGCTCTGTCAGGTCTCATCTTCATCACAATTCAGCCCGTGGTTCTTTTATTTATTTATTTCCCTGCTGGGGGGAAAAAACGTAATGAAAAGCAAAGAAAAAGAAAAACAAACAAATAAAAAAACCAGAACCCAGCCCAAAGCCCCATGAAAAATAAACCAACTGGGTCATGGCTCATCTGCTCTGAACCTTGTGCACCTAACATAGAGCAGTTAGCAGACAGGGAATGTCAGGAGAGCTGATGCAAACATCACAAGCTCTCTGCCTGAATTAGCTGTGGCACAGAGCAACTGATATCCCACACCACGGAAACCTGGGGATGAACTGCAAGCAGAAGCAAACTTCCTGAATCCCTGCCTAGTACCTGACCACTAGCTCAGCCTCTCCTCTGGTTCTTCATCACATTTCCAGTCCACCAACCATCTGCACATCATTCAGGGAAGGGGGAGCAGGATCTGGGGAATCCCAGGAGTCAGGTAGCACGTGCACGACCATTTTATTCTTTATTTTACATGTTGACCTTTGACTGTCATTTCAACACCTTTTTTGCATCAGGGTGGAGCTGTGACCTGGCACATTAACCTTCATGGATCCCCTAAACCTCTCCTGGTACAACGGTGACATCGGGGACAGGAACTGGAGCAAGCCACTCAACGAGACCAATGCGGACCAGAAGCCTCAGTATAACTACTATGCCATGCTGCTCACCCTCCTCATCTTCGTTATCGTGTTTGGCAACGTGCTGGTGTGTATGGCTGTGTCCAGGGAAAAAGCCCTTCAGACAACCACGAATTACCTGATTGTAAGCTTGGCAGTGGCAGATCTCTTGGTAGCAACTCTGGTCATGCCGTGGGTGGTCTATCTGGAGGTAGGTGACCCAGCTGCTTCTCCCAGTACTGAATGTTTCTGGCAAGTGGATGGAGAGAGGGAAGGTTTAGCAGCCCAGACATCAGATCTTACCAATGGACATAACAGATAACAGATGACAGATTCACTTGAAAATACACTGGTGTTCAGAGGGCTGAACTACAAACCAATCACATTGAAAATCTGACCTATAAATGTTGGGGTCAAGAGTGAAAGGACCCCAAGTTTGTTTTCAAAACTACACAGGCAAACCATACATTCCCAAGCATAAGAATGAATCTGCACCTGCATCATGGGTATCACATTAAAAAAACTGCAACAAACAGTAATCAAAAACCTCTTTCTGAAGGACTACTGTAGTAAGAGGAGCACGAAATTGTAGAAGTAGGATGTAAATCCAGAGCTTTTATGTCACAATATATGAGAAACAGAATCACAAGTGAGCTACTTGTCACATTCCTGCCGTTAGCACGTCGCTTCGGTACAAAAGAGCTCTGTGTTTCTGCATACAGAGCCATATTTGAGTGGCACAGTGTTTTGTGAAAGCCAAATGCTCTCAAGACTGCTACCTGTTTACCCGACAGCAAATTATCCTTGCAACTGTAAATAGCATGAAAGAACAAAATACACTTCTAGAGGAAAGAGCAGGAGAAGCTACACTTTCCCCTTGCTGGGATGCCCACGTTCTTCAGCCAGCCCAGAGCTGGAGCACTGTACATCATGATCAAGAGAGAAACCATAAGACCAAAGCTCCATTCAATTTACAATTTATATTCATGCATTTGTTTAGGAGAGCAAATGATGAAACAGAGAGGTGAGCAGTGGAAGCCATAATCAATCAGTCCATTGAGTATTAATGTGAGGCAAAACAGGCCCACTGACATGATATGGGCTGTTGAGAAGCCACAACACTAATTATCACTCTAGTTAATTATTGGTTGTGTTGCACTTTAAAAATGTAAAGCATTGTGCATGTGCTAAAGCATATTAACATGACCACAGGCTGGTTGTGATTGTAGTTAATGCCTCTGGGATTAGTTACACTCATCTATTGTATTTCTCTCTTATAACACTCCTCATACTGTGAGGAGCTCTGGCTCTAGGGCCGGCTATGAGTCTCTCTGACACATCATATATAATGTGGAAGAGTAAAGCAGAAATGTTGTAAGATGCTCCCCTCTTTCTGCACTCAGATGTGCATGGAATTGGCCAGGAAGCTCAGATTTCTCAATCCGCAAAGTGAGACAAATTCAGCCCTCTAGATTGCTGCTGTTATTGATGGACTTCTGCACTCCCTGCTCATATCCACACTCTGCTAAACCTTGAAGCAACAGAACCCCTGACGATACTTGCTGACAGAGAAGGAGCTATTGCCATGATGTGTGTTAGGCACACTGTGGTGTCTCGCTGGCTCTGCAATCTGAAATCAAAACTGTCCAGAGCCCTTTGTTCTGTAAATATCTTCATGGTTTTTAGGCTTTATGTCACAAGGTGGTGCAGAAATGAATGTCAAAAGACAGAAAATCCTTTTAAAAATCCTTCTGGGTGCAAACAAACCTCCTCCCTCCAAACTTCTGAGGTTTCCCCTACATAAATGAAAGCACTAAGAGAAAAAACTGCTGTAGTTTGCAGCATCTTCCATAAACTCAAATCTAGGAGTTCGGGAAACTGATTTTGCACAGGCTTATATCTGGCTGGAAACCTTTGCCTTCGGGCAAATTCTAGTCAAAGTTACTGATGTGACTTTGTCTCCAGTGCTTTTTAAATCACTGAGTGTTCATCTGTCACTCAAGCTTCAATGCAGTCATTCTTTCTTTCTTCTTCATGCTGCCTATGGTTATGTATATCAGAGCAGAAATAACCAAAGAATAGATATCTTATTCATTCTATTTTCAAATGCAGTAGGACTCTATTTTTATTAGAGGGAAATATAGTTTTTTCATCACATGCCAAATACAGTAGTCCTAATAATTGCTATTAAACTTTATTTTCAAAGTTTGATTTCAACAGCAAGATATGGGAAAAGAAAAAGTCTACTGGTAACTAGAAGTGTTATCATAAATTATTTGTCTTTATCGCAACATGTAACACATCAAAAAAGTTCACTCTGAATTAAATTCATTTTGTTCACAAGAAATGATATGCCAGGAATTACTTCCCCAATTTCTAAAACTAAGAAACAAAGGAAAGCTTCTGCTTCTCTATTGCTGATCTTTGCTATGTATAATTAAAAAAAAAGTGTCTAACAAAAAACTATGAATACAATTGGGGTTGCTTGGCATATAAAATTAATGTATTTCCTTTCTGATTCTTATTTGTAATGGTTCAGAGACCTACATAAGTTCCTGCATAGTTCCCTGACTTTGAGGAGCCTTGTACTCCCATCTCTCACTGCAATGTGAGCCAGGTCTGGTTTGCCATTCGGGCTGTGCAGCTCACTCTAACAGGCTGGACCCAAGAAGGGTAAAACCCCATCAGCCCTCAGGGAAATGCCCTAGAGGGTGGTTTGGATGGAGCAGAGCATTTTTCTTCTGGCCGTGCCATCATTTGAGACCTTTAGTCCAGAGAGAACAAAGTCCTCAAAGGGATCAGTGAACAATGCTGCTTGGCTCAGCATGGGACTGATCGAATGTGACCAGATTCCAGCTGCAGCTTGACCATGTTCCCTCTCTTTGCAGGTGGTTGGTGAGTGGAGGTTCAGTCGGATCCACTGTGATATCTTCATGACCCTTGATGTCATGATGTGCACCGCCAGCATCCTCAACCTCTGTGCCATCAGCATTGACAGGTGAGGGCTCTGCGGCAGCAAGCCACGGCCACCTTTACAAGGCCAGGGGGACTCAAAGACTTGAGACAAGTGACAACTAGTGATGCTAAGAGTGATTTAGAGGACATGGGGAGGCACGTGGAGAGCTGGTGTGTCACTGAAGGGAAGGCTGTAGTCTGCCTGGAGCAAAGATATCACCAGCAAAATCCACAGCCTGGTGCGCTCCACAGGCTGCTGCCCACGACTGATCTTCCAGGCAGGTGGGGAGAAAGCTGCATGCTGAGGGCAATGAGGAAAGGCTTCAAGGCTTTGGGACTGTTGGTGAAGGATGCTGGGGTGCACGTCTTTTTCTCTTCCCTCCTTCCATTCTGGGGTGGTGATGTAGGACAGAATATAACAATCCAGTCCCTAAATGCTTGGCTGTGTGACTGGTGCTATGGGCCTGGGTTCAGGTTCTCTCTTAATGGCTGGTTTTATAAGGCACCAGGCATGACAGTAGCATGTGGGAAAGGCTTATCTCACAGGTACAAAGGGGTTCTGGGACAGGAATTAGCAGAGCTCATTTGGAAAGCTTTACACTAGATCTGAAGGGGGATGGGGTTGCAGCTGGGCTTGTACCGGTGGGGCAGTGCACTAGCGGTGATGAAGAGCTCCTCGCTTATGAGGGAAGGCTGAGGGAGCTGGGTCGCTGTCCCTTGGAGAGGAGGAGACGGAGGGGTGACCTTATTAATGTTGATAAATATGTAAAGGGGGAGTGTCAGGAGGATGGAGCCAGGTTCTTCTCGGTGACATCCACTGATTGACGTGGTAACCAGCTGTGATTTTCTGCAAAGTTTGTTGGCATTTGCAGAATAACCGAAGCCTGGGTTTTGTATCTTCACCCTGCAGGTACACAGCGGTAGCGATGCCAATGCTGTACAACACCCGCTACAGCTCGAAGCGCAGGGTCACCGTCATGATCGCTGTGGTCTGGGTGCTTTCGTTTGCCATCTCCTGCCCTCTCCTGTTTGGCCTCAACAACGCAGGTGAGTTATGCCACCTGCAGATGGCTATTGGCATCAACCTGGCTTTACTGGCTCCCCAGATAGTCTTCAGTTACAAGATAGGAATAAAGGTGGCAGTCTGCTTTTAGGTGTCCTGGGGTGCATCCATCCCTGTTTCAGATATTGCCCTCTCCACACCAGTCCAGGATATGCCAGGTGCTTCTGGTTCTGTTTCATCTCTCGTTGCTCCACACCAGGGTGGCAGAGGCCTCAGATCTGCAGTGACGTGAAGCTTACATGATGCTGGTCAATGTCACATTAACGTTTATCTGCTACAAAACCCAAATCTGTGTTACATTAAAACATGATAAGGAAAGGCATGGAGCCAATGTCTTCAGCAAGACAGGAGAGGATGGAAATGGCAGTTCAGCTAGCAGTTTCATGGGAGGACTGGATTGCAAACAGCATGGGATCAGCAGGCTCTCAGTTGTTGGCTGAGCAACAGCCAGGGTTCTTGGGTCTGTGTGTGACTGGCAGTGACACATGTGAGGTTCTGTGACCTTAAACCGCTTCCAGCTCACATGGTGGGCCCCCCACTCTCTGGGTATCTCTCTTTGGAGAGAGAGGAGGGGGAAGCTGGTGCTAGCCCCGAGCAGCAGGGACAGTGAGCCCAAAACTTCTTGTCTTCCAGATGATAACGAGTGCATCATTGCCAATCCTGCCTTTGTCGTGTATTCCTCTATTGTCTCCTTCTACGTCCCCTTCATCGTCACCCTGCTGGTGTACGTGCAGATTTACATCGTGCTCCGCAAGCGCAGGAAGCGTGTCAACACCAAGCGCAGCAGCCACGGCCTGGACTCGGACACGCAGGCACCGCTGAAGGTAACCAGACCCTCTGCCTCGAGCTTGCCTGCCACCATCCTTTCCCTTTGCTGCTCCTCTTCATCCCCAAAGCACTTCCTCCTCTCCCCAAACAAGGCTGTCTGGAGGTTATGAAATACTGGATTGCAAAGTTGAAGGCTGTGTCCTGAGCTGTTTGGGAGGCCCAGCCGCACGCACTGGATTATCAGGTCACAGGCTGGTGCTTCACAGGGATGCTTCAGCCGGTCTCTGTTAGGAGCCATTCCATTAAGTAGACTGCATTCCTGTGGCTCTGCTGAGTTTGGGTACCTCAGACTACAAGCTGTGCCACCTTCCGAGACAGCCCTGCTGACAGATGCAGTTCAGTGGCAGTCACTTGCACGGCTGGGGTACCAACTCCATCCCTGATAACAACACATCTGCAGAGCAAGCAGCCTCTTGAAGCATGCAACAGGCACGATGCTGGTGGGGTCCAGCTGAGCATGCTTAGCGTGAGACAGTCAAAACTATACTCCTGCAGCATCTGCAAAGCAGCTAGCAGGGATATGTAGTCCCGGAGGTGCTACCTCCAGCCCACATTGCCCCAGAGGCCAGGGCCACAGCAAGCAGAGAAAGCAGTGAGGCAGGATGGACGGAAACAAACAGATCTCAGTAGCTTCCTCCCCTTGGTAAAGAGCACAAGGGATACTTGCCTCCACTACTGCTTCTCTAGGGTAGTTTTCCATTGCTGCTAGCACATTAGTCACACTGATGAATTCCTGCTTCATGCCCTGTGTTTGTATTTTCACTCGCCTCCCTTACCAGCTACCCTTCCTAATTACTATCTGCTTGTGTAACCTATGAGCTGGTGCTTGCCCCTTAGGACAAATGCACTCATCCAGAAGACGTGAAGCTCTGCACAGTTATTGTGAAGTCCAATGGGAGTTTCCAAGTTAATAAGCGCAAAGTGGTGAGTGTTAAAGAGAAGTGGTAGCTTTTCAGAGCGCTTAGCTTTCCCCTTTTCTCAGGACACAAAATGAATTTATGCAGTGTGGGAGAAAATAAGCTAAGAACAAAGGTTACCATTCAATCTAAAAATTTAAATATTCTTCCTGTTCTTTAGAGTGAAGCAGGGGGTTTAACATCACAGAGCTCGAAAAGCCAGACTAAGCTCACCTAAAGATCAGCTATAAAAGCCATGACATTTTAACATTTTTTCTCTTTGATTTTCTTTTCCTCTCTATTATTTATTTTAAGTCTTGGACTGCATTGGCTATGTTTGGCTTTGCTTGTTGATTTTGTTTTCATTTACCTATATTCTGAAATAAAATATATGGGGAGTGGAGACAGCGTCTCCCATTTTCCAGCCTCCTTGTGCAATACAGGAGTCAGAGTCACTCTCTGCAGTTCTGTCAGTCTCATCTACCCAAATGGATCCTTACGCGTAAATGATTTATAGCCCTTTCTTCAAGCATCTACCAAAAAAGGTAGGGAGGGAGAAGAGGGGTTGATTGTTTTTCAGCGTCATCCAGCTTCACTCTGTAAGAAACGTCCATTGCTGCTCCCTGGATATTTACCTGTCTTTATGTTGTGGGCATTTGATTCTTGTCCAGGAGGCAGAGAGTCACATAGAGATGGAAATGGAGATGGTGTCCAGTACCAGTCCTCCTGAGAAAACCACCATCAAACCAGCAGCCCCGAGCAACCACCAGCTGGTTGTGCCGGTTGCTTCTAATCGGGGCACCAACTCAACCCTGCAGGCACACTTGGGCAGTCCTGGGAAACTAGAGAAGAACGGGCATGCCAAAGAAAACCCCCACACAGCCAAGGTCTTCGAGATCCAGTCTATGCCCAACGGAAAGCTAAGGACCACTCTTCTCAAGGCTATGAACAGGAGGAAACTGTCACAACAGAAGGAAAAGAAAGCCACTCAGATGCTAGCCATCGTACTTGGTGAGAGCGCATGTTGGCTTTGTCTCGTGATCCTGCAGAAAGCCAAGAGCTACCCAGGATTAGGGCATCCATCTCGAATGTCCAGTGTAGACTGTTTTTTGTTTTCCTAGGCCTCCACAGAAACAGTTGCACCAGATGCATCAGAGTCTGTGTGGCTCTCAAGAGGAAGATGACCTCCCTCCCAGCCAGGAACAGCACACGGTGCTGTGCAAGGGGCTCATAAAGCTGTCCAGCTGCAGGGTGTGTGTCTTGCCGTAAGGGCCAAAAGGCAGGGGTGAGGAAGCGCATGTGCTTTCTGGTACAGCTACAGCACAAGAGGCAGTGTAGTTCAGCAACAACCTGGCACCTTTGCAGGACAGATTTTTTTTAATGTAACCAGTCTTAGATCAGCAAATAAGTTCTTTGCTACTTGGGTACTCAGAATAAAGACAGACGTAACAAACAGACAGAAGGCTTACTGTTCTCAGTCTCAGAAATTTTCCAGTTTTCAGCAATCAATTTTTTTTTCCCCAGGTGTTTTCATCATCTGCTGGCTCCCATTCTTCATCACTCACATCCTGAACATGCACTGCGATTGCAACATCCCCCCAGCAATGTACAGCGCCTTTACATGGCTTGGATATGTCAACAGTGCTGTCAACCCAATTATTTATACCACCTTCAATATTGAATTCCGCAAAGCTTTCATGAAGATCCTCCACTGTTAAAAGGAAAAACAGTAACCGCCTTTTTAAGAATGAGGGGAAAAAAAAAGAATCCAATGCCATTCACGCACACAGACAAGTGGGCAGCCGTGGAGAGGTCTCGAGCTCTTGCACTGGGCATGGGGAGTGCAGTACCACAGCAGGGCCGTGCCCATGCACCTCTTGGCAGGGACGTAACGAGGACCTTCATGCAGGAGGGAGGTTCTCTTGCCCCTTGAGGTGACCTTTGGACTCCAGGGCATCGATCCCGAGGGCACTTCTAAGAGCAACCCTCACACTGTGTTTGAAGTGGAAGCAAAAATCGGGACAAGCTCACTTGATTGTTGCCTGTGGCCATCTAACCTGGAGTGCATTAAACAGATGCTCGCAGAGCCACGTGCAGGCAGCAATGGGTCACTGCCGCTGGCTTGCGTGTTAAGTCATTGACACAATCTCACCAAAGACAAGACCATCTTTTCCGCTTTGCAATAGGAGCCTGACAGAGCCTGCGGAAACTCCGTGCAATAGCTTTGCCTTCACCTCCAGCTGACTTACCCAGTATTAAACTGCTGCAGCCTCGAGGGGAAAAAAAACAAAACATAAAACTTCAGGAGGTCCCCAGGTGGGCTAAGAAGGTCCTCCCACCTACGGATCCCATCCTTGCAACAAGCAATGGGCAGAAGGAAGAAAGGGAGCCTAAGTCTCAGGTGGGACTGCTACATCAGCGTAAATATGAATGAACAGGATGAATCGGATAGAAGCCCGAGCCAAAAGAAGTGGACAGAAATTAAAGAAGTGATTCCTGGTACTGCATGGTATGCACTCAGATCCAACAGGACGCCAACTGCCATCTATCATCAGCCGGCCCAGCAGCAATTTCTGCCTACCAGCATTTCATCTCCAGTCTCTCACGAGAAGTTACAAGACGAGGTGAGGAGTGATAGCGGGATGAATGTAGGAACATGAAGACTGTGCCAGGAGCAGCATTTGGAGCAATGTCTGTCTCTGATGTGAACTTGGAGAAGTCAAAGTTAGGTCCAGTTCTTCCTACCTAACTTGAAGGCACCATAAAGCCAAGGATCACCTCAGATATGATTTGCCTAAGTCTCTCAGTAGAGAGTGTGCAGAGTGACATCGTGCCTAATTTAAATAAATAGCAAATGAGATAAAGACTGTGTATTTTGGAAAAAAAGCCAGAATAAAAGCCCCAGTATGTCCCTAACTGGATCTGCTTCTGTGTCCACATCCAGCTCTCGAAAGGTCTGGATGTTTCCAGCTTCCCTTACCCTCTGCTAGCTTTGTTTCACAGTTTAAAACAACTGAAAATCCATAACAGCATAATTTCACCATGCTGACTCTGGCATTGCCAAATCCACTCTGTACTTATTAATTGTACTCAGTTCACAATATATTTTGTAATATCTCTGTAAATAAAATACAGTAAGATGAATAAAATGACACAGAAATAGGTCTGGCTAGAAATTAATGTAGGCTCTGGAGAGCTCCATGATTACAATAGCCATATGCAGAGGCAGGCTCCCACGTTCCAGTTACCTGCTGTTTTCTAAAGATGTTAAAATACAGTCTAGAGAGCAATAGAATCCCTTTTTTCTCTATGCAGTTTGTTGAACATCCGCATAGTTTCTGCTTCAGAACAGATAAAGACCGCTGCCAAGGTGGGCTTCTTTTGTTACCTTTTTTCCCATATTGCTAACAAAGCATTTCCCCGTGGGATGGGCTGTGCTGTGCCAGCATGTGTTCCAGCTGCATAGCAAGGAGGGACGGTGTCAAGCAGCTGTAATGCACGCTCTCGGCTGTCTTCTCGCACTGCAACAGGAGTCCCACCTTGATCCAAAGGTTTCCTGTCTAATCCTTCTGTTCTGGAGGGGGCCGATAACAAGTGTCATTAGTATTTAGCCCCTGGGTTGTGTAACATTTGAATGTGGCTCTTCAAGATCTGGTCATAGCTATAAATTTAAATTACAAATGCCTAAATGCCCACCTTAGTGAGGGGTTTTTGCATATACTTCCAGCAGAAATAGGTCCTATATAGGAACTGAATAAATAGCAAGCCCCTGCTTATCAGAGCAACCTTTTCTTGACATACATGAACCAGGTGTTACCTGATGCTGCCAGAACAAAATGTTTTGAACATAGGATGTGGCCATTCCTGTGCTGGCACTGTAATGCACATGGGGGAAGCCTCATACTTTGTAAGTTAATGGGATTATGTGCAAGGGAAAACAGTTTTCACAGAAACGTAAGAAAATTATTTTTTCATTTGAAGACTGGAAACACCAAATGAAACGGTTTCAGGCACAAGATTCAAAGACGTTATCTGTTCTTTCTTGCCAGTTTAACCATGCACATTCACTCAGGGATGGGAATCATTTCAGACTGGCTTGAATTAAAAGAGTCAAAAAATCATATAAAGTGGAAAAAATAGTAACAAGCTACTGCTCAGATTTCTAGTGTATTGACAATTGCAAGGTAGAAAAGTGCCATTTGGCTTAGTGAATTACCAGGTGGGGAGCTGAATCAAAATAGAAAATAATATGCATATACACAGAAAAAGCTTGAAAGCATTTTGAAGTTGCCGTAGGTGATATTTTCCCGGTACTAACAACTGGTGTGAGCCCCAAAAATAAGTTGTGAACAATGTGAACAATGTCTTAATTTTATGCCATACCTTTACCTCATGTTTCGTGTTAACCCAGGATGGGACAAAACCATTAGCTTTGATACTCTGTACCTTTTCCTGATTTTTTTTCTGAGTTTGGATGCAGAACCTTATAGCTCGACACACCTGAATTACTAGATGAACAACTCTTCCAAAATATCATGGAGAAAAAGCTGCTGAAGAAGGGCCTATGTCCTTCTTAAGTCTGCTAAATTGTCCCCAGAATAACAGCTATCATTTCCTAGAGATTAAGCATCAGCAGGAAAAAAATACCTGCAGCCCATCACTCATCCCAATGACATTCTAAGCCACTTGTTCCTAACACTCTGGACTCAAAGGTATCCTATGGGATGTAGGATATCTGCATGTGCACCCCCACTGTCCTTGGGAAGGAGAACAAACTACAGCACTTTCCACCCATGAGTCAAGCCTTCATAACTCTGAGCAAAGACAAGAACACATCATCTGTGGCTTTGCAACGAATAAAGGAATGCCGAGAGCAAGGACAGCCTTTGCAACCTGTGTTTGTGCGGTTCCTGGCACAGTGACGTGCGGCGCTGGGTTGCGATGGAAGGTGCTTGTAGAAACTTGTGAAAGCGACAAGGAGCCAGCTGCAGCACGCAGGGCTCCCGAGCCTCTTGCCCCTAGACCTGGGTCTGGCAAATGCAGTCCTCACTGTTACTTTCCTCTGAAAAGTACTGCTTTCCTCAGGACTTCAGATGGCAGAACATGGTGATGATGGCGAGGGTACTAATTTTCTTATTCTTTTCATTTTTCTTTTCTTCTTTTTTTTTTTTTTTTAAAAAAAAAAAAAAAAAATGAAAAGGTTTTTTTTTCCCAATCCAAAAAAAAAAAAAAAGAAAAAATGAAATTTATTAAAAAAAAAAAAAAAAAAAAAAACTTGTTAAGACCCTTGCGGTAGTCCCTGTTTTGTGATTCATTATTTGTGTTTGAAGCTTTATTTCTGCTTATGGAGTCTTCCCGTTCCTGCTTTTCCTCCCTGTGATTCACGGCTCGCTGAAGCCCGGGTGGCTCTGCACCCCGAACGGGTTTTAATTAAGAAGCTGGTGAATCCTGCCTGCACTGTATCGGCGCTTGCCTGCTTGCTCCCACCACAGTCATGAGACTGTTTATCTTCCTGATTGAAGAGTAAACTAATTACGGTAGCTCTAACCAGCTTGTTACGTCTTGCTGAAATAAAAAGGAAAACTGAAAAAAAAAGCCACTACCTCTGTGGTGAAAATCTCCAGTGAGAACATGACTCCCTGAAGAGTCGGGAATGTATATTACCCATCACCAGTCCGTGTGACACCACCAAATGTCCTCATCCAGCACTGTAATTAAATAGAGACTTGCACAAGCTACCCTGATGTCATATGCTTATTTTGTTCTTTTTACCAGAAGCTGCAGCAAAGGTGCTTTGCTGTAATGGGTCGGTCTCTAGGGACCTACGGTTATGCTGTACATCACCGACTCATAACAGGAAAAGATGGCCTTCAGGTGAGATCTTGTCTTTTTTCTGACTTGCTTTGCAGACTAGTTGCCTTTGCTTTTTCTCCCTTATCTCAGTTTCTGCTCAAGAATCCTAGCTTTTCTCTAGACTGAAGCCTAGAAGCCTCAGACGTGGGAAAGAAACAGAGACACAGGCAGAAAAGAAATGGTTCAGATCTCCCCAGCTCTCCTCTCTTCTAGGCAAAAGTGGACTGGGGAGGATTTGGGGGAGGAAGGGATGAAAACCAGATGAGTACCCAGCCAAGAGCAGTCACGCTGGTGTTTTTGTCATCACCACGGCGGCCTGCATTTACTTCTTGGCACGGCTCAGTCTGGCACACAGCAGTGCAGGTTGAAAGTGGTGATTAAAAGCCACTGCTCTCACCAGGGCACCATTTGTCGACCTGGCTTGTAAGAGTCAGGAGAAACAAACAGAAATGAGTCAAACATAAGCACCAACCTGTTACGAGCTTGGTTGGCAGCAGTAGAAGATTTATTCAAGAACTAATCCAATAGATGCACGTGAACCTCTGCCAAGCTTAGTCAGCACGACAGCAAAACCTCAGCCTTAGCTGGCATGCAGATGGGGTTCTCTCCAGATTACTTTTCTTCAAACAAACAAGCAGAACAGTACAAAAAAGAGAGAAAAACTAAACCACCAACCCTTCTTACTGCTAGGGTAGAAAACTTTCAGTCTCCAAGAACTAGCAAACTGAAATTTCAGCTTAATGGCAGTTTGGATCCTTGGCACAAACCAAAGGCTTTGGTCTACTTGGTTTTGAAACAACACAGAACAGAAAGATAAGCCCTGCCCTGAAGCCTTCAGTTTCCACAGTAAGCAGGATTTCCAAAGCTACCACATTAAACTCGTGCTGAACTCCCCTTGCTGCGTGACCCAGCTCAGTGCCCCCACAACCACCCAAAAATCAGGCTGTGAGATGACTTCCCCCTCCTAGCGCAGCAGAATTAATGGTATTCCCAGATGAAACATCAGGACACACGCACACCAGCTTGTTTTTAGCGTGTCTAGCCCCAGCCCATCAGGATAAAAGGCCAGCGACCATGGAGGTCCTCCCTTCCAGCAAAATTTTATTTTGGAGCCTGCAGACTACAAAACAAGACCAGCCACCAGCGCCAGCCAGAGCTGTTCACACCACTCAAAAGAAATAAGGCAGAGCTGATCTGTCCATCTCCTGGGGCATCTCAGTGAGCCCTACAGTTTCAGATCAGCCCTGACAGATTAATGGAGATGCTTTCTTCTGCGCATCTAGGAGGGGGGGGGGAGACAAAATAAAACAAAGCCAAAACACAGCCAGTTGTACCTGTTAAATTAACTCATTCTCTGTAATCAAAGCTTCTTTTAATAATTAAAACGGGTCCCTCAACTCCCATCTTTCTGGGGATACCTGACTGTCTGTTTCATAAATAGCTTTTGACTCATAAACAAAAACTTTCTTCACCAAAGAAAGAGTGATGAAGACAGACTAAATATAATTAATGTATGATGAATAATTAACAGACCTAGAAATGAGTTTAAAGAGATCTAAAAAGCAAAGCAAAATCCAGGCCCTTTAAGTGAGGTAGAACAGCCTGCATTCCCAAGCCGCCGTGCTTGGCAAGCGCCTTTCCCCAAGCTTAGCAGCGCTTCCCTGCTGCATGCAATCAGCTGTGTCCGTGGCCTTGATGAGTCTGTAAAGATTGTGTCACTGCAGCCCCAGCTGCAGGATTTCACGCCAGACTTGCTGAAGGGAAGCAGCACGGGGGCTGTGCTGGCTGCACAGCTCCTGGTTGTAACCAAGCCACCGCAGGGAGATCAACGCACTGCCAGGGGAGACTGTAACACGTAACTGGAATACGATGTGCTGCGTGTTAGCAGTGAGCTTTTTAAAAATAAAGCCCAAAGGGGGTGACTTTAGCCCTCGGGGGCCAGCTTCGGGTGCCCTTCCTGGGGCTGGGGACAGTCACTGCTGAGTGGTGGGGACAGGGATGCCCTGAGGCACAGCACACGCCTGCAGCAGGGCTGCACGCATCCCATGTGAGGGCTGCACTGCATCTTTCTGCAGGCACACGGGGCATTGCTGGGACGTGCCAGGGTCAGGGGCTATTGCCAAGGGCTTCGGCAGTGGCTCCTGTACGTGGGGAAATAAATTAGTAGATATAAATTAGTAGATGACAACAGTCTTCAAAGAGACCTCTGCTTCCTATCCGCCTGTGGTTTACGCACTACGTAAACCTCTCGAGTTGTGTGCAGAGCAGATGGAAAGGCAGCAAACCTCACCTGGGGGAAAGCAGGCCACAGCTTCAGGCTTTGTATCTGCATCAGGCATTTAGTGTTAACTATTGTTAATATAGATTTATTAATGCAGTTGTGAAGTTGATTTTACAGACAAGAAAAAGCAAGGAAACCCCAAATTAGCATTAGCAAGAAACCTAATCATGTCCCCAGATAGTAACAGTGACTCAGGAGTCAACAACCCAGAAAGCCTCTGCAGATCTCGTGAGCTCTCTCAAACCAAGCTGCAAAATGTCCAGGGCTACAGAAGAAAACACAGGAGCTGAGAAGATGATGGAAAGAGACAGGTTGTGAGTTTAGAGCTTGTCTATGTGAAGAAATCAGCAGTCACTGCTAATCTGAATAAATATTCCTGCTCATGGCTTTCAGAATCCCTCCCTGCAGGACAGCTTTCATGCAACACAAAATTGGCTTTGGTCAGGCATAATTCTTCTGGTTTACTAGAAACAAAACAAAACAAGCATGAAGGCTGCAGAATGGCTGCGATGGCTCCTCACAGAGCACCAAAGGACCTGAGCAGCAGCAGGGCAGCCGATGCCTGGTCTGAGGCTGATCCAAACCCTGACGTAGCCGCAGTGCCAGCAGGTCAAACATGCTCCGATGTGCCCATGTCTGGCCAGGATGAAATCCATTGCATCAGATGATTCAGTGGCACACATAGCTGAATTACAGCTTTGACAGCCCGCTGGGCTGTGGGCTGGGCTCCCTGGCAAGGAACAGCATGGGCGAGGATACGGAATGAAAGGGTTTGACCAAAAACCAAAACTGTTGAGTCTGGAAAGGGGCTGATCCAAGCCTAACGAGTGGGCTGGCTAAAGGCAGGGACACTGGGAAATAGACTTAGGCATGCGTAGCACAGTGCTGTTACAGAATCACAGCATCATTAAGGTCAGAAAAGACTCGGAGAAGACGTTTTGCTGGAAGTGACAGCACAAGCGCAGAACAACGGGGAATCAGCTCCCACAGTATATGTGCAGGCTGGAGTCTAGATGAGGAAGTCACACCAAATTAACCTGGGGATGCAGATTTATGACTGAATTATTGTGGCTTGGCAATTTACTGCGCTATGGTAATTGAGTTTGGGCATGTTCTCAGCGGATGGCAGCTGTGCAGCAAAATGCTCTGGGTTACGCGCTTTCATTGCGTTTACAATAACACCCTTACCTTGCGCTTGCTTTGAGTTAAGATTACACAGAGTGATTTACTGTGGCTCAGGTACATGGAGTAACCTGGTTAGCCACGGAGCTGTGCCCGTGTGTCTGAGCCCACCTACGCACAGATCCCCCAGGTCTGCATGGGGGGATCTCAGGGCAGGTCCGACTGCCTTCCTGGAAAACAGGCTCAGTAAATGACTTGAGGGATGAAGGCAGAATCACAAGAATCACACAAGGTTACAGAGAGCGAAGCACAGGAATGCGATCCCGAGAGCTCAGTGCAAGGGAAAGGGCTGGTAAACTTTATCTGCTTAATTAAAAAAGCAAGAAAGTTTTCCATGAAGCAGCCTAATTTTGAGACTCTTTTCTTCACCCCCCAGTCTGACAAATAAAGGCTCTGAGTGACGCAGGGTGGTTGGAAACAGACCTCTAGGTATAGAAAAATAGATTGAATTTTTCACCCTGTCTGCAAACACAGTTAAACCAAATCCCAGAGCAAGAGGGATGCATCAGAGCTGAGCTGCAGACCTCAGTCTGCAGAAGAAAACCTGTGCTCTGGTGGGACAGGGACCGCCAGCTGCTGAGCACAGCACACACATCTCCTGCTGCTGGAACATGTCCTGCAGCTTGCAGGAAGGAGCAGGCAGCCCCCCAGGCCAGCGGTCCCAAAGGGGCTGTGGGCTGGTCCAATGCAGCCCCCTGCATGCTCGGTGCCTCCTTGCCCTGCACCTCTCACCTTGCCCCCGGTCTCATTCCACAGCTGCCACCCAAGGCTGCCCCGACCCGCTCAGCACCTCTCCCCCTCACCCAAACAGGCTGAAACCCTTTAATTTCTGCTGATAACCAAAGGCATGTGTCTTTCCACATGGAGAGGGCAAAGAGTAGATGAGCTGAAAAACATTCAATAGCAACAATTTGGGAATTGTTTCCCTGGCAGAAAAGTCCGTGGTAAAGCTTTGGCCTTTCTACTCACATCATCTAAAGCAGATCTCCTCCTGAAATGAGAGTGCAGCCAGCTCCCAAGGAACTAATCCTTGCAATTTAGTCCCTGCTCCCCACACTGAGACAGCTGAGCACAGGGCACTTGACATCGAGGTTCAAGCACCAGACCTGGCCGTCTTCAGCATCTGTTGTATTTGCTGGGTTCAGCTAGATCAATGCCGCATAAAAGAGGCAATTAATCAATTGTGCCCAGCTGCTGTGACCCAGGAAATCCAATTGGAGCCTAAATAATTAATTACTGCAATCACCCTGCTCTGTTCTGATGGGCTGCAAGAGTCAAGGCCCTAGGGTGTGCAGCCAGGGGACAGGCTGAGGATCCCAGCACGGCGCTAACGGGTGGCAGCAGGCAGCGGTCCCTCTGCCACCCCCAGGTGCTCAGCACAACCAACCTCAGCCTGGCAAACTGATCGTGCCAGGAAAAAAGGCCAAAGAGATCCATTTCAAGCTGGGGAAGGAACATCAGAGAGCCTTTCCGAGCTGGGCAGGGAACGTTGGCTCCCGTTGGCATGCACAGCCAGTCCCTTCTAAATTCATAAAAGCTCCCCAGCCCAGGTGCCAAGGGCAATGTGGGGTTCCTCTGTTGCTCCTTTATGGGTGTTTTTCCATCAGGAAATGCCCATTTCTCCCAACCCTTCAGCCACGTGAAGCGTCTTGACATCCTGAACATCCTGTTAACGTGAAAACGATCTCGAATGCTCTTCTTCTGCCAGAGCCTCAGCAGGATTTGGACAAGTTCCACCTTTTGTCTGCCTTTGTTTTATGGTGGCTGTTGGTTTTGTTCCCCCCGTTACTCTTTAAAAAATGTCTCAGGGTGTTTGTGCCCTGTGACATCTCCTTGCTCTCTCTGGGGTCCCTGGGGATGAGCCCTGAGTGCGGCACAACTGTGTGCAGGCTCGGGGAGTGAGCTGGCAGGCAAATGGGCCCACTCATCTCCCCTGGGAGACAATAAATACCCCAGCAAAATGAAGGCAGGTCGAGCTCTCCAAAACTTTTCGGCAGACTTGCATCGCTTCCAAAGCAACACACAGACCTCTTATAAAGATTTTTTTTTTTCCTGTTTGGAGCAGACAGATCGGTTTATCCAAAGGATAGCAATAACATCTCCAGTTGTATGAAAACACCACTCTGCCTCACTGAGAAACAAGCTCTTATGAAGAGCAGAAGTGCTGTGGAATAAGCCCAGATACGCCCCAAAATCAAATCCGAATTCTGTCAGCATCTATAGAGTTTCTCTTTTTCTGAGGCAATGGCACTGTACCACAACATTCACAGCAGTGAACAAAGTCTCGTTTTATCCTTTATTGCAGTTAAATTCTGTACCTCTTTACTATCGACCCTAGCCTGACCTTCCTCTCTATAATTGCTCCAGAGAGAAGAGAGAAGGAGCATCTTTTTTATTTTATTTCGTTTTGTTTTATTTTGTTTTATTTTATTTTATTTTATTTTATTTTATTTTATTTTTAATTCAGAAGCTCAGTTGCCTCAAGTCTCTAGGCTGGAGAACTAAGTCACGTTTTGTGGGGGCTTTCTGTCCATTGGACAGCTTTGATCTTTTACCTCCTTAATTTTCCATTTTTAAAGCTTTTTTTTTTTTTTTTTTTTTTTTTAAGCAAAAAGGAACCAATTAGTAATTAAATATCTAAGACTAATGAGCTATCACTCATGTGATTCACAAATTGTCTGTGTTAACTGAATGGCCCTCGTGCAACTCAGGATATCATAAATGGTTATTTGTATTCTCGAGCTATTGCAGCCAGCAGAACAAAAAAAAAAATCTCAGGGATATTTATCCCAGGAGTTCACACCTGCCCTCCTTAACAAGTGGCGTGAGACAGAAGGGAGCTGGCACAAAACCAGCGTTAAGCTCTTCCCACCGCCCTGCTGTGGAAATTGGTTGACTTAGGCTGAGCACGTACACGGGTGACGCCGTTAAATGGCTGCACATTACAGCTTTGGGACCCAAAGCCCCAGCCTCTTAACCTGCGTTCAGAAGTTCCAGCTCCAACAGTAAATCTCGGAGACTCGCTTGCAGAAAAGCTCCGCCGTCACCTCCCTGCAGAAGAAGAGCAACTTAATAAATGCAGCAGCGCTTATTAGTGACTCATGAAAGCATCTGCCTGTGAACCAAACAGAGCACAGCTTTTCGACAGGGATACAATGAGCGACTGCCTCTCTGAACCATTAGGTGATTAATTCTGTTCTCGTAGGGTTTTAGCCAATTTGTAAGCGAGCTAGGCCCATGATTGGGCTGGGTAAAAAAAAAATAATGATGTTATGTATATTTTTAATTTGGGAATGACTTATTTACAGGTGCAATTATTTGAATCCTTATATAAACTACAGCAGGGAAAAATACAGATTAGGTATTTTTGTTTGTTTGTTTTTAAACTGTGACAACAGTGCAGCACTGAAGCAATTGGAAGTGGAAGATACCTCCTGGCCAAACCGCCACCACGCTGCTCAGCTCAACTACAATGACACAAAGCATTAAAAACAATCTTTATTTTATTTTATTTTATTTTATTTTATTTTATTTTATTTTATTT